>NC_134485.1:33530432-33830432 GCF_040206685.1 Ascaphus truei | reverse complement strand
TTCGGGGCACGGCAATGGGGACGAGTTTTGCCCCCTCCTATGCCAACCTTTTTATGGGGTGGTGGGAGAATAACTTTATTTATGGTAGCACAAACACATATAGGCACAATATAGTTTTCTATAAACGTTTTATTGATGACCTTATTTTTATTTGGCACGGGAGCACTGACACATTATTAGAGTTTATTAATTACCTAAATGATAACACTTCAGACATTCACCTCACTGCCATTTATCATTCACATCATATAAGCTACCTGGACATTCTCTTTTATATAGACATTAACCAAACCATACAATCTGATGTTTACAAAAAACCCAATTCAAGGAATTCATTTCTTAGAGCGGACAGCTGTCACCCAAGATCTGTTATAAAGGGAATACCCAAGGGTCAGTACCTCAGGCTGAGGAGGAATTGCTCAACACACAGCGATTTTGTCACTCAGTCTGAGGAATTGACAAATAGATTCATAGAGAGGGGGTATGATCGGGAGACACTCCAGGCCACATTACAAGAAGTCACGGAAATTGAACGTGAAACTATACTACCGTCCGGATCCAGAGTAGGGGATGGCTCTCGCCTCCATACTAAGAAAAAAGAGACTAAGGAAGATGGGACTTGTCCTTTGTTTATTTCCCAATTCAATAAATCAAGTTATCAAGTGAACAAAATTGTGAATAAACATTGGGAATTATTAAAAATGGATCCCATACTTCGTGATTACACAGAGAAAGGCCCAAAATTTGTATATAGAAGAGCTAAAACATTGGCCACATTTCTATCACCTAGTGTGATATCTACACCTGTGAAAGATCAAGAACGGTTCCTTACTAAGGGATCATTCAGATGTAATCACTGTAGTATGTGCAATTTCATGAAGCCTGCTCGACATGTCTTCTCCCACAGCCCACATAGATGCCACACCATATATAGCTTTATCAATTGCAACACCACCTTTGTGGTATATCTCATCACTTGTGGCTGTGGGAAGAGATATGTCGGTAGGACCACAAGGGCATTAAAAACGAGGATGCAGGAACATTGTAGATTAATTCGCAAACAAGATACTAACCATCCAGTATCAAAGCATTTTACGGAATGCAGACAGGGAGGCATAAACAGCTTCTCATTTGTGGGCATTGAGAGGATAATTAAAAAAGAAAGAGGGGGAAATACTGTTAAAACATTAGACAGCAGAGAATCCTACTGGATATTCACACTAAACACTAGGTATCCAGATGGGATGAATGTAGAATGGAATATTAACCATTTTTTGAAATAAATATACCTAATCACATTTTGTTCTAATTAACTTTATCATATAGATCCATCATTCTAACCCCCCCCTTCTTTCCTAAAGTTACATACCCAATGTTAATATATCCTTATGACATCGCCCTGTTTTATTTAATATATGTATTGCCATTTGCCTAATTAATTATTTCTGGTCCTTTGGAAGTATGCATATAGTATCAAATAAATTGGAATAAGTTATGCATGTATTCTCTATGCTCTCATTGATCTGACCGCAGGACAATAAGATTGTTTATGAGAATTTTTGTTTATCTATATACACAATATACAGCACTCCACCCCATAATTATGTATAAATGCTAAAGATTTAATATAAACCCCATTTCATTAATGTGAGCAAGCAATCTGCTGTTCTTTAAATATAGGTACAAGATATTATATCTTTTTAATTTATTTTAATACTATCATATATATATACATATATATATTTTTCTTATAAATAAAATTTCTTTTAATTAATAAAGTTATTTTGTTATAATTGTGTTGTTTAAAAATATAAAAATATATAATTAAGGCATTTCATATATATATATGCATATGTTTTTTCTATATATGTTTTTTCCATACATGTTTATTTGTTCATATATTCACTGTGTAAATATATATGTGTAATCTTTTCCTTAGTTGATATTTCTTTAGTCCATTATTTGGTAAAAATTATTACTTTATATATAAAATGTTTTGCTTATTACTTTTGATTAATGTATAGTTACACTTTTATCTTTGTATGTGTTGTTGTTGCCAGCTGTTTGCCCAGTGTTTCAGTGGCCGGAATGGGGTATATATACCCTTTACACAGCGTATATTATTTATCTATATATCCCCTGGTTAGCTGTGGACCGTCATCCAGGTTTAAAAAATCAGGGGACTCAGAAGCTCCATCTGCGCATGCGCCGAAAGCGGAGAGTGGGGGAGGATCCTACACGGCCATCAGAGGCGTGCTCTCAGCAGAGGCTGCCCTGAGAGGCGTGCCGATCCTGATTGAGCTCGGCTGGGGCTCGTGGGGGATCCAGGGACACTCTGGCGCGCGGCGCATGCGCGGCTAGATGAAATCCTATTGGTCGGATGACGCATTATGACGTCATTTTTGGCGCGAAAACGGGGCAAACAGCTGCATTTAAACTGACAATTTTACTGTATACAGCACTTCTTGAAAAAGTTCTTTGAACGAAACGCGTTGAAGTTTGCTGCTGTCCCACAACCAGATGTCTGAATAATAAAGGACTTTTAATTGCAAGACCTGCTCTTTCATCATTGCTGTGCGCTGCACACCCTGGCTTTTGGAACTCTTATACCATACAGCTGCACGCTCTGGAAGGGAGACCCTGGGAAGGACAATACGTGAGTACATTAAACCTGGGGCTTACCCAATGAGGAAAGGGGGGGTGTCCCTGGACAACCTACCCCATCCTTCAGGGTATCCTATGCCCACCTAAGGTCTAGTACTGTTTATGCAACTATATACCCAGGTCAGGCTCCCTTCCATTTACACAGTCCTAGCACTTTCAGAGCACCATCCACAAACAAACTGCAGCAGAGAGAGACCCGCCGATCTCTCTGCGCAAACATCGGCAAAATAAAACATATCAAAACAACTTTAACTCATAGTGTACATGTGCAGGGGGTCTCCGGAGCTGAACCGCATTGGTTTCAGGTCCGGGGACCCCCTGCTTCCCGAGATACAGGCCCCTTTATGCATGGGAATCAGAGGGTCTCTGAGCCACAAATCAATGCGGTTCAGCTCAGGAGCCCCCCTGCTTCCGCACAATATTATTAAAATACATTAATGCTGCTTCATTACCATAGCGGATAACCGCTAAGGCAATGAAGGGGTTAAGGCAGAATAGCATGTTTATTAGGGACATTTGCCCCCAATAAATATTGCAATAAACAACATACACACCCTGTGTATTTAAAATACATAAACACCAATCAATACATTAAATACATATAGCACTCACCCATGTCCGGCTGCCACGATGAAGGCCATCCTCATCTTCATCCTGGCCATGCTCCCTCCGCTGCTGCAAAACAGACACAAGAATGAAAACATCCAATGTAATGTCCCCTAACCCCTTAATCACTATAGGGGTTATTAACCGCTACAGTCATTAAGGGGTTAACCCACCCTCACCCACCACTCGGGAGGACTACATACCTTCCCACACTAACAACCAACCCCGTGAGGCCTAACCACCCTCACCCACATACCCATGAGGCCAATACCCCCTCCCCCCACCCCCAGTACACACAAAAAAAAAATACACTGCCCATTCTAAAAATAAGCATCATTCTATTAATTAAATACATTACCCACCCCCCGTGCCCCCGCATAAATACATGATTTATTCTTTTACATACAGGGTTCATACCCCAGCCCCTCGCAAGTCCCCGGCGGGACGGCGGGTCACCTGACAGACCTACAGGGTGCCAGCAACTTGTTTCACACAGGTTCTGGAGGCCTGTTGGTGGGTCCCGCCAAGCGCCATGGCCCCCAGGTGGTCTCCTTGGGACACCGTGGGCCACGATTGGGTCCCCATGGTAGGCCCGCGGATGTCTGGGAGCCCCGGGTCAGACCCACAGGTGTCTGCGGGGCCTCGGGTGGTTCTCACGGGGGTCTGGGGAACTCACGAGTGCTCACTACGGGTCCGCGGTGCCCCCACGGATTTGTGACCACCTCTTCATCCCCGCACCTACGGGTCCGCGGTGCCCCCACAGATGTGGGACCACCGGTTCTTCCCCGCAGACTACGGGTCCGCGGTGCCCCCACAGATGTGGGACCACCGCTTTATCCCCACAGGTGTCACCCGTGGAACCACCAGCCTGATACCCGTGAGATACCCGAGGAGACCGCAGGTGGTCTCCAGAGGTCTCACACAGAACCAAGGAACCAACCCTGAATGTAAAAAAAATAAACCTGGCCTATACATTCAATACATACATCCCCCCCCTCAACACCTACAGTACAATAATGTGCAAAACGAAAGAAAAGGATGTTGCTGGCGATGGGGGCTTCTTATTGATGAGGTCAGTAGTACTTTCTTTATTTTAATATGCTAGTCCAGCGGTGCGCAAAGTGGGGGGCGCGACCCCCAGGGGGGGCGGGAGATTGTGCTGGGGGGGCGCGGGCTGTTGCAGATGCCCGCGCTCTTCCCCCAGGCATTTAAATTAAATGCCGGGGGATCGCTTGAGGCCCCTGCAACTGTTTACTTACCGGGATTCAGCCGTCTGTGTTGCGTCGCCATGGCAACGCGGCGTCAATAGATGCCGCGGCACCATGTGACCTGACGTCACACGCCCACGCAGCGTCATCTGATGCGGCTGAAGGAAGGCAGGGGGGCGCGAGAGCCGAGGGCAGAGAGACAGGGGGGCGCAGCACAAAAAGTTTGCGCTCCCCTGTGCTAGTCAATGTGTTTAATAATGGGCAAATAATCTATTATCCCTATCTGGATAATAGTTATTTTACACATTATTGTACTGTAGGTGTTGGGGGGGGGGGGATGTATGTATTGAATGTATAGGCCAGGTTTATGCATGCCGGGGGGCTCCGTGCTGGTATCAGCTCCGGAGACCCCCGGCATCAGTCACAGGCAGGTAAAAGGCCTGATTTTTTCTAAGTGTCAACCTTGCCGATGCTTCTCCTCCACCAACTTGCCAACTATAGTTGGCGGGCTGGATTGGCGTTACATTCTCAATTCTGGAGTACCGATCAGCAGCGAAAAGCTGAAAGTGCCGAAAAGTGGCTTATCGCCACCCGGCTGCCGATAAGTTTTTATCGGCAACCAAAATTGCCGATTTTTCCCTCTTATCGGCGCTTACTGAATCAGGAAGGCAATTTTGGCGAAAAAATGGCGAAATACGGCTTTTAGGCGCTTACTGCATGAGGCCCATAGTCACTTTATACTAGGTAAATTTTCGCACACCTCAATTAATAATTGTCCTATATTCAGTATCAACACATGATAAGACCATGCAATGGGCACTTAAGCAGTTCGATTCACATACTCACATCTAAGTACAGCTCGATCGGCTATAACGAGGACCCGCTTATAACACGGTTTGAGCGTGGAGCCCGAATATTTAAAAAAAAAACACTGCACACTCACAGCACAAAGCACAATGCACACAGCACACTGCACACACTCACTGCACACAGCATACACACTGCACACACAGCATACACTCACTGCACACAACACACTCACTGCACACAGCATACACACTGCACACACAGCATACACTCACAGCACACAGCACACTCAGCAGCAGCACATGCACAGCACACACACACACCACAATACACACTCAGCACCAGCCCACACAGCACACTGCACACAGCACACACTGCACACACACAGTGCACAATCAGCACACACACTACTCACAGCACACACTCACAGCACACTGCACACACTGCACACACACTGCACACTCTCATAGTACACTGCACACACTCACTGCATACAGCACACACAGCACCAGCACGCACACACACACAGCACACACACAGCCACCCCCCCTACACCCCTACCTCTGGTGTCATGGCTGCTGGGGGCATTGTTGGGCTGCTTGCAGGGATCAGTGTGGGGCTGGGAGGGATCAGTGCGGGGCTGGGGGGATTAGTGTGGCGCTAGGGGGGATCGGTGTGGGGCTGCTGGCGGGGATCAGTGTGGGGCTGGAGGTGGATCGGTGCAGACCTGCTGGGGGGGCGTATTGGTGCAGAGCTTCTGGGGGGGATCGGTGCGGAGCTGCTGGGGGGATTGGTGCGGAGCTGCTGGGGGAAGTATAGTGGCTGCTGGGGGATCGTGTAGGGCTGCCGGCGCCTCACTCCCCCTCCTATCCCCTCCTCACTCCTCCCCCCTCCTCCCGATCGGACGCGAGGTGGCCATTTAAAAAAAAATATTAGCACGACCCCAGTTATAGTGCGGTCGGATCGGGGGGCCCCCGAGGAAAGCGCTATAACGGGGTTGAGCTGTAGCAATATTCTTATTTCATTCTTACTTGTACATAGGGTCCTCACCATCCAATATTGGTGAGGCCATGGATGTGGCCAAATTGGCATCAGCATTGGCTACCCCACGTGGGGTACTGTGTGATTTTTAAAAATCTTTACACTATTATTTTATCTATCAAAAACTTTAATGTTGTTATCAGGACCTAGAATGAATCCAGATACAGAGAGTTACAGATGTAGCAGACGTTTTTACTCTCGTTAGCTCTATTGCGTTATTTAACATGAGTTGTAATGTAGCACTATTGAAAAGAAAGGTTCTGAGTGCCCTCTCTTTAATGCAAGTATACGTTTAAGGGGGGTAATAATGAATACTACATCTGTATACAGATAATTTGCCCAACATCCCACTGTAGATTACTAATGAAGAAACATTGGGGCCCGTGCATGAAAATGCAATATTTCCAAAGCAGAATTGCCCATAAATGGCATGCAATTTGCAGTTATAAAAATCTGGTGTTTTCATGGTTTTCATTAAAAATTATCTTTGCATAAAAGTCACATGGTTTAACATTGCTCTTTTGCCTAATTTGCTTCAATATCGTCCGGAAAGTCATGCTCATAAATCTCACTTCCTTCAGGTAGGTGAAATAGGGCTTTTCCTGGAGAGGAGAGAGAGGGAGAGACAAGGGGAGCTTGCCTCACTTGCATACAACATGTGCAATTGTTGCATTAGAAAATCTGTTTTAGCATGATTTGGACAATCAATAAGGGTTTAATGAATATGGTGAGATACTGTACAAATCCACACGAAAATAGCTGTTTTCACTTAGGAGCGCCCTTATCTCAGTTTAATAAATAGGCCCCATTACATGCAGTCGGCTCATGGAAGCCTTCCTGACACCGTGTCTTTTGGGTCAGCTATCTCTTAGATTCTCCGGTGAAAAAAGCATATACTGTACATTTATACAGTATTTTTTGTTGTAAAGAATATACATTAAGATTAAATAGAGATCAATAATGAACAAGTTTTTTTTTGTTTACTTTGTTTAATAAATAATATTGTAAAATTAATTCACTTAATCCAATACATCAACAGTATTACTATTATTATTATTATTATTATATAAACTATTGCAGAAAAGATACAGTAACTTTGAATTTAATACTGTATTTAGGTTTTGCTGTAATTTCTCATTTATAATATTGTATTGTCTTACTTGTAACGGTCAGACCCCCACCCAATCTCATATTGGCCCCTGCGGGTGTAATCTGCTCCCAATTACATGTATGTGTGTTGTGGTGCACCTGCTGGCTCACAGGACTCCTGAGTCTCCCGCTTGATGTTATGGGGAATATCACCATGACAGGCGTCTGAGGTAGTATTCTGAGTCCTACTCACATTTGGTACAGCGCCTCCACCCCATCAGGATCCCTACAGTAGCAGGGAGGAGTTTCTGATGGGGAACTCCTTGGTGCATCTTCTTGTGGAATAACTCCAGACTCACACAGGAAGGGTATCTTGAACCAGTCATCTTTAATTGCATGTCTTGTGGCAGACTGCCCATCACAGCGGCCGACACTTAGCCGCACATCTTGTCGGGGCCCTTCATCCAGAAAATTCCTCCTGTCCTTTAATTAAGTTGGCTGTCCACCTCTCCCTTTAAGGGAGATCACCAGCTGTGCCAGAGCCCTGTACACAGGGTGTAACCAGCTTGTCACTTGCCACTCTGACAGACAGACTTGCACTGTTGCAGACACTTAGGATGAACATTAACACTCTAACTTTTGGGAGTGCTGTGCAATATATAGGCTCCAGAAAGACCCACCTCTGTGTCACTAACAGTGCACACAAAGCATGCTGTCACTTCCTTTGCTACATATATGACACATCACAGGGGTTTGAGGGCAAACCTCCATGATCACTACTGGCAACCCTGCCTTCTTACCAAGATTACTGCCAGCATGAGAGAGATCTGTACACCAATTTTATACATGGCTACAATCTCCCCCTGGTGAAATCCAACGAACCCGCTTGGACCTAAATTTGCGGAACCTTCCTTCAGGTAGCACTGCAACACATAACCAATATACATTAGCATAGGAATACATTATTACAGAACGCATCTTCCTATCATGAACATAATCACATAGACCAGATGGCCACAGCAGTACATTTGAACAACTCCATAGGAGATTTTACACTTAGTAGTAATGCCTAGGGTCAGGTTTCTTCACCTCCCTCCCATTAGCATCCTGCACGGTAATACTATAAGATCTGGGCTGCCCATTCTCTGGCCTATACTCCATTTTGTGCATGCATATGTTGCGCCCAACACTCCATACCCTCATGAGATAGCAGATCCTTTCCTCTGTCTTATGTGCTACATGATAAGATTTAGACATGATATAGTCCTCAATAGTCTCCCTCAGCCATGCATCCCTGCTATCCTCTATCTCCTGCATGAGAGGTTCAGGTACATATGGATATTCCAGACCATGAGACCGTTTGTATCTGGCAACTATAGCCCTCTCAGCCCAGCTGATTCGAATCAACTTTTTATTACCTGCCCTGCCTGGCAGTACCCAGGACAATGGTTCTTCAGGAGCCACTAAATCATATAAGATAGAGGACCCCCGTGGAGTAACGTGCCCCTTTGAATGTCATACCATCACTTCCTCAACTCTTCCAGGCGTTCCTCCTCTGAGTACTCACCTATATCCCACCAATGATCGACTATATCACCGCGTATCAGTATGAACCGTGTATGATCCAACCAGGCCTCATACCACTCAAACATAGGAGCCCACTATCTGGCTTCCCTCTCTACAGCCTGCTCCCTCACTGATACAGCCATCTCTCCTTCCTCCAGTTCTCCCCCAGAAGACACTCCTGATGTACCTGTGGACCTAGAACCCGACCCAATACGCTTAGGCCTTCCCCTCACATTTGCATTATAGTCAATAGCACTTGTTCTGGACAACATTTCACACAAAATCATTTCCCTCCCGATCCTTCATCGGAAGTTAAACATTCCCCCCAGTCCATTGCTGACCCAGTCCATTCCTCAGAGGTGTCCAGGGATGCCCCAGACCACCCTTGGCTAGACAGGGACCCGGATGATGAGGTGACAGGGGCAGATGTTTGAGCTATGGCTGGGGCAGGGCAAAAAGGGACGTGGGCTGGCGATGTGGTACTACTATCCGCAGTTTGGCAATACTCGGCCGGTGCCAGTGCTGAGCAGGTCAGGCTCACCCTTCTCACGATTCCCCGGCTTCCTCATGGCTTGTCGACTCTTGCTCTGCTCTTCTTCTGACAGCCTGGTACAGCACGGCGGTTGCTATGATGCGGCTTGCTTACAGCCGTCTCCGCTGTGTCCGCCGGAAGTGACGTCATCTATCTCGCGGGACTCGGCGCCATCTTGGGTGGGGTCCCTTAGCGGAACTTCCTCTTCCAGTACAACATCCGGCGCCGGACACGATGGTTCATTCCGCTGCTCCGTTGAGGCCTGGATTAGGCCTTTCTTCTCCGTCGCCTTCATCGGAGCCTGAGGGAGGGAAGAGGGTTTCTCACCACTCTGCAGGCTTGCGATGAGGTCCTCTTCTCTCACGATGGGAGTCGACACGGCCGTGGGACTCATCCGCTCCGGTCGCATCAGCGCAGGTGCTCGCGAACTCTCGGGACTCGGATCCTCCACATCACAGGTAAGTGCTGGCTCATTTTCAGCACCGCTGTAGTGGCCTGCCGGTAGGCGCATCACCACCAATGTCGAGCTTGCTTGCGCCTCGTCTGACGAGACAGACTCCGACGCTGGTAGTGGTACTTCTGCAGGGGGCCGACAGCGAGGTTCCGGGTTCTCGCTGCGATAGCAGGCCCCAATTTCCTCCTTTCCAGTAGCTATCAATAGCAGGGATGCCCATTCTCCGGGATCAGCTTTCTCCGTTTTTACCTTGGGCGAGGCTCCAGCCATCAGCTTGGCTGTGTCTCCTCCCGCCTCCGCGGCGTGCCCAGGCACAAATGACTCCATGGCCCATAGATAGTGTATTCCACACTGGGGGCATCTTGCAGTGGTGCTGGCTTCTCCGCCGGTTAATCTGCATTGAGCGCACAGGCACCGCAGCGTCTCTTTGTCACCCGCCTTAACTACCAGGAAGCCTCCTGGCAATAGGTAGGGTTGTAAAGCAATGTCCATTGCACTCTTAGTCACACTGGTTAAGGGAGACACTCAACACAGCAGTCTCTCCTGTTCACCAGCTCCTCGCAACTGAGGGGCAGGAAGCGCACCTACAGCTCCTCCCTCAGCCAGCTCCGTTCTCAATATGCAGATACAAGGACCCCTCCCCCTGGTAGATATTAGAGGAGGGTCCCACAGATTCACTTGAATTAGCTCTGAGCCTGTCACAGTCCAGGAGGGCGCGGCCACAGCTTTCGCGCCACTTCCCCCAGCAGGGTGCGGTTCTATATTTCACGCCTCTCCCGGCCAACTCTTTGCAACATTACGATTTGCAGAACTTTCTTCACACGGCCCACACGGTCTCCCAGGGAAGTGGGAACCGCCATTTTGGATTGCACAGCCATTCACATTAGCAGCTGAGGTAGTTTGTGTAGTGATCACCGCCTGGCAATCAGATTCTCCATTCTCTCCCCACATAATAGCAATGTCCTCAACACTCTCATCCAGGGTAGCACCCCTGGCTCCTAGGCAGGACAAAAACGGCGCAGCCACTGCTTTAGCGCCACTCCACAGTAGACTAGCAAAAGTCTCTTCTGTAGGTGGTACCTCCGTGGTACACACTCCACGTGCGTTCTCTCCATCAGGCGCGAACGGCCATCTTGGACTCTCCGCACCGCGCGGAACAACGTTACTTGTGGTCGCCATCTTTTCTTGTTGCTTTCAATCGCACATGGTGCTCCTCTCTGCTGGGCAGCCGCCATTTCGATGCAATAAAGAATGCCAGTGCACCTCTCTACATGTATCTCATGTATGTCTGACTCATGTATGCACTACCTCAGGCTAGGCTCACTCTCTAACTGTATGCTGTATCTGTATGTGCTCTGTGGTAAGTGATCTGGTTACTGGCTAGAGTACTTCTCAATTTCAGTATTAGGGCGTCAACCTCTCTTGGCTACCTCTAACGCAGATCCTCTCAGGAATTCATGACCCGCGTTAACCAGGCTATCCCCTCAGGCATCCTATGACTAGCTGCCTCAAGGTGACCTGAACAGCTATAGCCCTGTCTCCAGACCCACTTTACTCCTTTCAAGGCCCTAGGGTGTTCTTTGCGAGCGGACAGTCACACTCCTGACTACCCCTAGGCTCCCGTACCATCCACAGCACTTCCTGGCAGCGTACATTCTCCTGTTTCCCAGTGTGCATAGCAAAAGCCTGTCCTGTTGATAGGTATCTCAGCAGCGCCTCCAAAAATGTAATGGTCAGACCCCCACCCAATCTCATATTGGCCCCTGCGGGTGTAATCTGCTCCCAATTACATGTATGTGTGTTGTGGTGCACCTGCTGGCTCACAGGACTCCTGAGTCTCCCGCTTGATGTTATGGGGAATATCACCATGACAGGCGTCTGAGGTAGTATTCTGAGTCCTACTCACATTTGGTACAGCGCCTCCACCCCATCAGGATCCCTACAGTAGCAGGGAGGAGTTTCTGATGGGGAACTCCTTGGTGCATCTTCTTGTGGAATAACTCCAGACTCACACAGGAAGGGTATCTTGAACCAGTCATCTTTAATTGCATGTCTTGTGGCAGACTGCCCATCACAGCGGCCGACACTTAGCCGCACATCTTGTCGGGGCCCTTCATCCAGAAAATTCCTCCTGTCCTTTAATTAAGTTGGCTGTCCACCTCTCCCTTTAAGGGAGATCACCAGCTGTGCCAGAGCCCTGTACACAGGGTGTAACCAGCTTGTCACTTGCCACTCTGACAGACAGACTTGCACTGCTGCAGACACTTAGGATGAACATTAACACTCTAACTTTTGGGAGTGCTGTGCAATATATAGGCTCCAGAAAGACCCACCTCTGTGTCACTAACAGTGCACACAAAGCATGCTGTCACTTCCTTTGCTACATATATGACACATCACAGGGGTTTGAGGGCAAACCTCCATGATCACTACTGGCAACCCTGCCTTCTTACCAAGATTACTGCCAGCATGAGAGAGATCTGTACACCAATTTTATACATGGCTACAATCTCCCCCTGGTGAAATCCAACGAACCCGCTTGGACCTAAATTTGCGGAACCTTCCTTCAGGTAGCACTGCAACACATAACCAATATACATTAGCATAGGAATACATTATTACAGAACGCATCTTCCTATCATGAACATAATCACATAGACCAGATGGCCACAGCAGTACATTTGAACAACTCCATAGGAGATTTTACACTTAGTAGTAATGCCTAGGGTCAGGTTTCTTCACCTCCCTCCCATTAGCATCCTGCACGGTAATACTATAAGATCTGGGCTGCCCATTCTCTGGCCTATACTCCATTTTGTGCATGCATATGTTGCGCCCAACACTCCATACCCTCATGAGATAGCAGATCCTTTCCTCTGTCTTATGTGCTACATGATCAGATTTAGACATGATATAGTCCTCAATAGTCTCCCTCAGCCATGCATCCCTGCTATCCTCTATCTCCTGCATGAGAGGTTCAGGTACATATGGATATTCCAGACCATGAGACCGTTTGTATCTGGCAACTATAGCCCTCTCAGCCCAGCTGATTCGAATCAACTTTTTATTACCTGCCCTGCCTGGCAGTACCCAGGACAATGGTTCTTCAGGAGCCACTAAATCATATAAGATAGAGGACCCCCGTGGAGTAACGTGCCCCTTTGAATGTCATACCATCACTTCCTCAACTCTTCCAGGCGTTCCTCCTCTGAGTACTCACCTATATCCCACCAATGATCGACTATATCACCGCGTATCAGTATGAACCGTGTATGATCCAACCAGGCCTCATACCACTCAAACATAGGAGCCCACTATCTGGCTTCCCTCTCTACAGCCTGCTCCCTCACTGATACAGCCATCTCTCCTTCCTCCAGTTCTCCCCCAGAAGACACTCCTGATGTACCTGTGGACCTAGAACCCGACCCAATACGCTTAGGCCTTCCCCTCACATTTGCATTATAGTCAATAGCACTTGTTCTGGACAACATTTCACACAAAATCATTTCCCTCCCGATCCTTCATCGGAAGTTAAACATTCCCCCCAGTCCATTGCTGACCCAGTCCATTCCTCAGAGGTGTCCAGGGATGCCCCAGACCACCCTTGGCTAGACAGGGACCCGGATGATGAGGTGACAGGGGCAGATGTTTGAGCTATGGCTGGGGCAGGGCAAAAAGGGACGTGGGCTGGCGATGTGGTACTACTATCCGCAGTTTGGCAATACTCGGCCGGTGCCAGTGCTGAGCAGGTCAGGCTCACCCTTCTCACGATTCCCCGGCTTCCTCATGGCTTGTCGACTCTTGCTCTGCTCTTCTTCTGACAGCCTGGTACAGCACGGCGGTTGCTATGATGCGGCTTGCTTACAGCCGTCTCCGCTGTGTCCGCCGGAAGTGACGTCATCTATCTCGCGGGACTCGGCGCCATCTTGGGTGGGGTCCCTTAGCGGAACTTCCTCTTCCAGTACAACATCCGGCGCCGGACACGATGGTTCATTCCGCTGCTCCGTTGAGGCCTGGATTAGGCCTTTCTTCTCCGTCGCCTTCATCGGAGCCTGAGGGAGGGAAGAGGGTTTCTCACCACTCTGCAGGCTTGCGATGAGGTCCTCTTCTCTCACGATGGGAGTCGACACGGCCGTGGGACTCATCCGCTCCGGTCGCATCAGCGCAGGTGCTCGCGAACTCTCGGGACTCGGATCCTCCACATCACAGGTAAGTGCTGGCTCATTTTCAGCACCGCTGTAGTGGCCTGCCGGTAGGCGCATCACCACCAATGTCGAGCTTGCTTGCGCCTCGTCTGACGAGACAGACTCCGACGCTGGTAGTGGTACTTCTGCAGGGGGCCGACAGCGAGGTTCCGGGTTCTCGCTGCGATAGCAGGCCCCAATTTCCTCCTTTCCAGTAGCTATCAATAGCAGGGATGCCCATTCTCCGGGATCAGCTTTCTCCGTTTTTACCTTGGGCGAGGCTCCAGCCATCAGCTTGGCTGTGTCTCCTCCCGCCTCCGCGGCGTGCCCAGGCACAAATGACTCCATGGCCCATAGATAGTGTATTCCACACTGGGGGCATCTTGCAGTGGTGCTGGCTTCTCCGCCGGTTAATCTGCATTGAGCGCACAGGCACCGCAGCGTCTCTTTGTCACCCGCCTTAACTACCAGGAAGCCTCCTGGCAATAGGTAGGGTTGTAAAGCAATGTCCATTGCACTCTTAGTCACACTGGTTAAGGGAGACACTCAACACAGCAGTCTCTCCTGTTCACCAGCTCCTCGCAACTGAGGGGCAGGAAGCGCACCTACAGCTCCTCCCTCAGCCAGCTCCGTTCTCAATATGCAGATACAAGGACCCCTCCCCCTGGTAGATATTAGAGGAGGGTCCCACAGATTCACTTGAATTAGCTCTGAGCCTGTCACAGTCCAGGAGGGCGCGGCCACAGCTTTCGCGCCACTTCCCCCAGCAGGGTGCGGTTCTATATTTCACGCCTCTCCCGGCCAACTCTTTGCAACATTACGATTTGCAGAACTTTCTTCACACGGCCCACACGGTCTCCCAGGGAAGTGGGAACCGCCATTTTGGATTGCACGGCCATTCACATTAGCAGCTGAGGTAGTTTGTGTAGTGATCACCGCCTGGCAATCAGATTCTCCATTCTCTCCCCACATAATAGCAATGTCCTCAACACTCTCATCCAGGGTAGCACCCCTGGCTCCTAGGCAGGACAAAAACGGCGCAGCCACTGCTTTAGCGCCACTCCACAGTAGACTAGCAAAAGTCTCTTCTGTAGGTGGTACCTCCGTGGTACACACTCCACGTGCGTTCTCTCCATCAGGCGCGAACGGCCATCTTGGACTCTCCGCACCGCGCGGAACAACGTTACTTGTGGTCGCCATCTTTTCTTGTTGCTTTCAATCGCACATGGTGCTCCTCTCTGCTGGGCAGCCGCCATTTCGATGCAATAAAGAATGCCAGTGCACCTCTCTACATGTATCTCATGTATGTCTGACTCATGTATGCACTACCTCAGGCTAGGCTCACTCTCTAACTGTATGCTGTATCTGTATGTGCTCTGTGGTAAGTGATCTGGTTACTGGCTAGAGTACTTCTCAATTTCAGTATTAGGGCGTCAACCTCTCTTGGCTACCTCTAACGCAGATCCTCTCAGGAATTCATGACCCGCGTTAACCAGGCTATCCCCTCAGGCATCCTATGACTAGCTGCCTCAAGGTGACCTGAACAGCTATAGCCCTGTCTCCAGACCCACTTTACTCCTTTCAAGGCCCTAGGGTGTTCTTTGCGAGCGGACAGTCACACTCCTGACTACCCCTAGGCTCCCGTCCCATCCACAGCACTTCCTGGCAGCGTACATTCTCCTGTTTCCCAGTGTGCATAGCAAAAGCCTGTCCTGTTGATAGGTATCTCAGCAGCGCCTCCAAAAATGTAATGGTCAGACCCCCACCCAATCTCATATTGGCCCCTGCGGGTGTAATCTGCTCCCAATTACATGTATGTGTGTTGTGGTGCACCTGCTGGCTCACAGGACTCCTGAGTCTCCCGCTTGATGTTATGGGGAATATCACCATGACAGGCGTCTAAGGTAGTATTCTGAGTCCTACTCACATTTGGTACAGCGCCTCCACCCCATCAGGATCCCTATGGTAGCAGGCAGGAGTTTCTGATGGGGAACTCCTTGGTGCATCTTCTTATAGAATAACTCCAGACTCACACAGGAAGGGTATCTTGAACCAGGCATCTTTAATTGCATGTCTTGTGGCAGACTGCCCATCACAGCGGCCGACACTTAGCCGCACATCTTGTCGAGGCCCTTCATCCAGAAGATTCCTCCTGTCCTCTAATTTAGTTGGCTGTCCACCTCTCCCTTAAGCGAGATCACCAGCTGTGCCAGAGCCCTGGTCACAGGGTGTAACCAGCTTGTCACTTGCCACTCTGATAGACAGACTTGCACTGCTGCAGACACTTAGGATGAACATTAACACTCTAACTTTTGGGAGTGCTGTGCAATATATAGGCTCCAGAAAGACCCACCTTTGTGTCACTAACAGTGGACACAAGCATGCTGTCACTTCCTTTGCTACATATATGACACATCACAGGAGTTTGAGGGCAAACCTCCATGATCACTACTGGCAACCCTGCCTTCTTACCAGGATTACTGCCAGCATGAGATAGATCTGTACACCAATTTTACACATGGCTACTACTAATAGATTGATTTTAGATTATGCTTTTATTCAAAGTATTACACTGTATGTGTATATATTATAAAAATCAAAATAAGAAAATATGGGTCACAGAACTGTAGTTGGAAAGTTAAACATTTTTGCTTATGTTTGTTTTTATTCTGTTTTACTCTGCAAATGTTTTCTTTACATCCCCAGAAAGCCATATGGTAGAAAAAAAGTGTGTCAGTAGTAATTAGATTTACTATACTTCAGCTAAATAGCTTTGAATTATGGTTGGCTGACTTTCTCCTTGAAGATATATTTTAGGAATTGCATTAAATGTGACCTTGATGTTTCTAGAAAAAGACATTAAGCTGCAAAAATGAGTTGCAAGTGCTTTAAGTGAAATACACAATTTAACAGAATTACATTGTGTTAAAATTACGCTGACAGCTTTTTTGCCTGAGTAGTGCAGTTCAATTAGGTTTATGTGGTAGTAGTTTTATGTGGTAATAATAAAGTTTTCAAATTTAGAAAAAAAAAAAAAGCCGGGATTAATTGTACTATGGATTAACATTGGCTCTTTTAAAAAAAAAAACACCAGATTGTAAATCACGGTGTACAATATTACCTGAAATGGTTCCAAATCAGAGAATAGTAAGGTAAAAAAATAAAAAGCTCCATAAAAAATAAATAAAGTAAAACATTAAAAAAGGCTGACAACTGAGCATTTCTAGACTCAAAATGTCAGGCCTAAATACCCTTTGTCAAGAGTCTCTTTCCTAAACCATCTATAAAAAAATTATATTTTTCGGAATCCAACTGATGCTCAAACTGGTAGGATATATATATGTAACGGGTATTCCCCCACCCAATCGCAGATATAGTGTGGGTGCGGAGAACATACGGTGTTACCAGGTGTAGTGCGTATACCTGTCAGGCTCACAGGAGGCCTGAGCCTCCGCTAGTGAGAGCCTGGGGTGAATCCTCTGGAACGTTCTCGGTTTCAGCGCCTCCACCTACGTAGGATTCTATGGGAATGTAGAATGACCCTAACATAGGAACCCACCCAGAATCCACATACACCAGTATTATGTATAACAGGTTTACTGAATGAACAAAGAATACTATAACATCATACTTACACTTTATAACATCACCACGTTATAACATCCCCACACGGTGCCCACAGCCCAACCCCTTTGTCCCGTGGTCAGCGCTGCCACTATGTGAGAGAGAATGTTATGATCTGTTGGTGCACTTATAGAGTACCTGCCGAGTGCTCCTGCACTCGGGCCTGCAAGGAACTTCACAAAGGATCTGTCGTTCTGGGATCCCATCTGATCCGGTCCGGTGAATCCTTGCTTGGGGTCCGCCAGGGGCGGTCCCACCCTGAAGATAGTCTTTCTCTCTGGGCATAGGCTTGAGCCCAAGTCTCCTTTCAGCAGGAACGCAGCGTCCACTGTGTCCCTGTCTATCACTGGCACTACATGACATGGCCCCTAACCTAGGGCCTGTCCCTGTAGCACCACAAGCTGGGGAGTGAGGACCTACCTGGAACCTAAGGGGTTAACTGGCCTATCCCATCCCCCTAGTTCTTCCCGGTCCTGACTCTAACTAACTAACACCTAGTACTTGCAGTAACGCACTGCCTCCTACTTGGTACGTGCAGCAACCGTGCTGCACAACACTGTGCCTGCCTGTCAGACCTCACAGCACTGACAGCCGTGACTCTGACAAGGCAGCACTACACTAAGGGCAGAGTCCCTAACTGGGGTCGTCCCTTACCAATTACCCACTACCCTGGTGGGGAGTTGGGGCCTACCTGGGGCCTGGGGTTTCTCTGGCCTAGTACAGCAGAGCCCTGCTCTATGTACACTACCTTCCCCTTCAGCTCCCCAGATCCAACTGACAAAAACCCTGTCTGCACACAACATTGTTGCAACTCTGCAGCATGAGAATCTGCCAGCTCTATTGGCTTCAATGCTGCCTGTGACAAGGGTGAAAGTGCAGTCCCCAGAGGTTGCTGGGAATTGTAGTTCTTGGTACAGCTCTTTTCCATGGGGACCGCGTGAGCGATCTTTACT
Organism: Ascaphus truei; assembly: GCF_040206685.1. Lineage (NCBI taxonomy): Eukaryota > Metazoa > Chordata > Amphibia > Anura > Ascaphidae > Ascaphus > Ascaphus truei. Next base: position 33,811,704 of record NC_134485.1, on the reverse strand, counting down.
GCGCATGGGCGAAGCTCACGCCACAACCAAGAGGGCGGTGCCCGCTGGGAGAAGTCGCGGTCCCTTTCCCCCACTGCCACAGGGGTAAGGCAGGGGGCAAAGGAAGATCAGGGGAACCAGGGGTGACTCCCTTACACTCTCCCCCTGGTGAAAATACCAACGTCCCCTCTTGGAGAACAGCGTCACATTTCAGAAAGTTACACAATAAAAATGCATTGCATAAACGGTACAACGTAACATATTGACTGTAACATCACTGATACATGGCATATCACACACAGTAATACCCAAGGCCAGCTGAGTGTTAGCTGCTTGCTGAGACCATTTGTGGGGTGCCCCTAACTGATCATGTGGGGGTACCTCACTTTTACGTTGGTGAGCCTCCCCCGGGAGAATCTCTCAGCGAGCACGCTCTGGGGTAGACGTCACCGGTTCCGTACTACTTCCTCCCCCTGGTGGAAGGAATAGCACAATGTCTCTTAACCAGGCCTTTACCCGGCCATCCGCGGCATGGATGCGGTTGGCCAGGAGGTCTTGACCTTTTCCACGGTCCACCATATAGTGAATGGAGCGCTCCTTCTTGGGCTCAAGGGAGGCAATTTTTACTAAATCCCTCGCCACACAGTCCTTGTCCCTACATACTTGCGAGGCTTCCACTGGGAAGCGAGCAATGGACAATGTCTCTTCCCTCAAAGTCTCTCTTTCACCCAGCAGGGAGTAAAGGGTAGATACCTTTCCACTGTGGTGATTCACAGTGGCCAACAGGTCCTCGGGGACGCTGTCAGTTTCCACCTCGGCTGTCTTGGGACCTGTCCCCGGCACTTCTGGGGCAGTCCACTCACTTTCTGGAAACTCGGGAGCGTTGGATCCCAGTCCTGGGACCATTTGAGTTGGAGCGCACAGGCTCACACTCAGGTCAGGAGCCTTAGTTCGGGCCTTTTCCACGGCCGCCTTCATCGGAGCCTGTGGGGAGTAAGGAGGTTCCTCACCAGTCCGCTAGCTTGCGATGGGTTCCTCTGCCTCCGGTCCCGTCTCTGGATGTCCCTCCGACACACTGGGAGTCGCCACGGCTGAGAGCCCCTTCCGCGGCTCCGGCCGCACCAGCGCTTGCTGCCGAGGGATATCGATGTGCAGCGGGTCCCCAGCAGGGTCCACAGCAGATGCTTCAGCTTCACTGGGGTGGTCCGCCGGCTGGCGCATCATCATGGCTGGTTGGCTGCTGTCATTCCTCCTCACCTGGACAATAGGCGGTGGATACTGATCCACTCGCATCACTGGATAGAAATCTTCTAAGGGGGACACCTCCGCCAGGACGCGATGCCGAGTGGAGCCTATCGCCCTGGTGGCCAGACTTAAGGAGCTACCGTGCTCCGCGGTCACCTGGAGGCTCACACCCGACATCCCTGGGGCAGTCAACTCGCCCTTGTCGTTGTTAGGTACTGATCCCAAGCCTAGGACTGACGGTACCATCATCTTAGGCCGGACTGGCCGTAGTAGGGCATACGGGCCCACAGCAGGTGAAGCAACCGACTCTTTGTCCTCAGCTTCACTTGTCCTCTGTGGTTCCATCTGTGGTTCTGGCATTAGAACCGAATCTGGAACTGCGGTTAGGGCGCATGGGTTAGGGCGCATAGGGCGCATACCTCTGTAGCTGAGGTAGGCTGGTTAGCCACATCTTCCTCTGCGGGTTCCGTAGCACACAGCAGCACGAGCTTTAGGAACTGTGCCCCGCAGCAGGCACACTTGGGACTCCAGGTCTGTTTGCCACCTTGGAAGTCACACTGGTTACAAACACATCTTATGCACCCCTCTTAATCCACCACTGCCACCCGGTATTCTATTGGTAGCCTAAAGTGGTTAAAGTCCATACCACCAGACAGATTCAAGTCCTTTTGTAGGCACGGGCACACATGAAAGGATACTTTCCCTCCTTTTGATCGCCATACTCCATACAACTGAGGGTGTGTTTCTCTGCATTCTGTACTGTCTTTGGGGGGAACAGCGGTTGCTGATTGCTGTTCACTGTGCATGCTCCCCCTGGTAGACTGTAAAGGAGGAGCACGCTCTATCACTGAATCACTCACATTGCAGGGGCGGAGCTCTGATTTTCCCGCCAGTCCTGGACAGAATTCTGCAACCTTTTCCTGAGCAGCCTGGCAGTCAGAAGCACGTGTGCCATTTTGAGTTGGCGGGAGCCGCCATTTTAGGTGGGACTCACTGTTAGCATTCCCTGCTGCAGGAGCCTCCATTTTGATTACAGTCCTGTTAACTACACTGCAGGTTTTTGCATAGATCATGAGACAATCCCCTGCGGAGGACTCGGGTAGGGTTAATGCATGGGGAACAGTCTCTAAGCATATGTCACGCGTGGTGAACAGGAGATAGGTAATCCCCCGGCCGTCAATATCCAGCTTTTAGTCTATCACCCGGGCGGTGGCCAATTCCGGGCAAGTTCTTACTTGTGCGTGCATTGTGGATAAGGCCGTATCATTGGATACTTCTGCCACTACAAACACGCGCCTTGGGGATAATTGCCGCGCTAAGGCCCAGTCATTGACCTCTTGCTTTGACGGCACTGACATGATGAAAAATATGAATGGGACAATTTGAAAAAAAAATGGAACAGGGCACCCCAGGTCGATCTCAGCAGCGCCTCCAAATGTAACGGGTATTCCCCCACCCAATCGCAGATATAGTGTGGGTGCGGAGAACATACGGTGTTACCAGGTGTGGTGCGTATACCAGTCAGGCTCACAGGAGGCCTGAGCCTCCGCTAGTGAGAGCCTGGGGTGAATCCTCTGGAACATTCTCGGTTTCAGCGCCTCCACCTATGTAGGATTCTATGGGAATGTAGAATGACCCTAACATAGGAACCAACCCAGAAACCACATACACCAGTATTATGTATAACAGGTTTACAGAATGAACAAAGAATACTATAACATCATACTTATACTTTATAACATCACCACGTTATAACATCCCAACACGGTGCCCACAGCCCAACCCCTTTGTCCCGTGGTCAGCGCTGCCACTATGTGAGAGAGAATGTTATGATCTGTTGGTGCACTTATAGAGTACCTGCCGAGTGCTCCTGCACTCGGGCCTGCAAGGAACTTCACAAAGGATCTGTCGTTCTGGGATCCCGTCTGATCTGGTCCGGTGAATCCTTGCTTGGGGTCCACCAGGGGCGGTCCCACCCTGAAGATAGTCTTTCTCTCTGGGCGTAGACTTGAGCCCAAGTCTCCTTTCAGCAGGAACGCAGCGTCCACTGTGTCCCTGTCTATCACTGGCACTACATGACACAGTCCCTAACCTAGGGCCTGTCCCTGTAGCACCATAAGCTGGGGAGTGAGGACCTACCTGGGACCTAAGGGGTTAACTGGCCTATCCCGTCCCCCTAGTTCTTCCCGGTCCTGACTCTAACTAACTAACTAACTAACTAACTAACTAACTAACTAACACCTAGCACTTGCAGTAACGCACTGCCTCCTACTTGGTATATGCAGCAACCGTGCTGCACAACACTGTGCCTGCCTGTCAGACCTCACAGCACTGACAGCCATGACTCTGACAAGGCAGCACTACACTAAGGGCAGAGTCCCTAATTGGGGTCGTCCCTTACCAATTACCCACTACCCTGGTGGGGAGTTGGGGCCTACCTGGGGCCTGGGGTTTCTCTGGCCTAGTACAGCAGAGCCCTGCTCTATGTACACTACCTTCCCCTTCAGCTCCCCAGATCCAACTGACAAAAACCCTGTCTGCACACAACATTGTTGCAACTCTGCAGCATGAGAATCTGCCAGCTCTATTGGCTTCAATGCTGCCTGTGACAAGGGTGAAAGTGCAGTCCCCAGAGGCTGCTGGGAATTGTAGTTCTTGATACAGCTCTTTTCTATGGGGACCGCGGGCGTGATCTTTACTGCGCATGGGCGAAGCTCGCACCACAACAAGGAGGGCGGTGCCCGCTGGGATAAGTCGCCGTCCCTTTCCCCCACTGCCACAGGGGTAAGGCAGGGGGCAAAGGAAGATCAGGGGAACCGGGGGTGACTCCCTTACATATATTTTTTATATAAAATATTTTAGCAGGAATTAATACATTGAGTTTTCAAGCATATGCTGGGCACAGTGTTATGATGACAAGACATTTCATTACATGAAAAGAGGTTATACATTCAATTTAAAGATATTTCATGGACAGTTTATGATATGATTTTATCGGCGTATGTAACCGTTACAGACAAGATTACAATGTGAGACAGCTGAAGCCTTGAAATTACTTATACTGTAGGCGGTTTTGAGAGTCTCAGGTGGGTTGTTCCAGTCATGAGGTGCATGGTAAGAGTATGAGGAGCGATTGGATTCCTTGTTGAATCGTGGGACCGTGAAAAGTCTTTTGGAGTCAGTCTCAGCTAAGTGCTATGTGTGGTAGACATGACAAGTTTGTTCAGATAGGCGGGTAGTGTGCCCGGAAAGAATTTGAAGGCAAGACAGGAAAAATGTACTTTGCCTCTGGACTCAAGGGATAACCAATCTAGTTCTTGAAACATTTTGAGAGATGTGTGTTGATTGACTGAGTAGATGCAGTATGATGTACGGTAGCTACTATTCTACTATTCTGTAAGAAAAAATGTTTGGCATATATACAGTAAGTAAGAATAGACAGGCAGATTATGGTAACAAATACAATGCAAATAGTCAAGAGTCAATTGCCAACCACTGTACAAGTATACTGATCTCACCTAGTTTCTCATTTTATTTCAAAGGATTTACAGATGGCCATGATTCAAATTAACTTGGAGCGGGTGGAACGTGGTCCGTGTGGTCGTGAATTTCCCATAAGGTTTAACACAGCTGGTGTCCCTGCTTCTGAATGGGATTCCTGCTGCGTTAATCCTGCCAGACCACACCAATCTGGAAAAAGAGAGCAGAGAGAAGCTACCCCTTTCTCTGTCTCCCTACACAGCTCTTAAAGGTGTGAAACGGTCAGACCCCCACCCAATCTCATATTGACCCCTGCGGCTGTAATCTGCTCCCAATTACATGTATGTGTGTTGTTGTGCACCTGCTGGCTCACAGGACTCCTGAGTCTCCCGCTTGATGTTATGGGGAATATCACCATGACAGGCGTCTGAGGTAGTGTTCTGAGTCCTACTCACATTTGGTACAGCGCCTCCACCCCATCAGGATCCCTACAGTAGCAGGCAGGAGTTTCTGATGGGGAACTCCTTGGTGCATCTTCTTGTGGAGTAACTCCAGACTCACACAGGAAGGGTATCTTGAACCAGGCATCTTTAATTGCATGTCTTGTGGCAGACTGCCCATCACAGCGGCCGACACTTAGCCGCACATCTTGTCAAGGCCCTTCATCCAGAAGATTCCTCCTGTCCTCTAATTAAGTTGGCTGTCCACCTCTCCCTTAAGGGAGATCACCAGCTGTGCCAGAGCCCTGGACACAGGGTGTAACCAGCTTGTCACTTGCCACTCTGACAGACAGACTTGCACTGCTGCAGACACTTAGGATGAACGTTAACACACTAACTTTTGGGAGTGCTGTGCAATATATAGGCTCCAGAAAGACCCACCTCTGTGTCACTAACAGTGGACACAAAGCATGCTGCCACTTCCTTTGCTACATATATGACACATCACAGGGGTTTGAGGGCAAACCTCCATGATCACTACGGCAACCCTGCCTTCTTACCAGGATTACTGCCAGCATGAGAGAGATCTGTACACCAATTTTAAACATGGCTACAGGTGATTATGCTGTTTTAATTTTTATTACATAGCATTGAAGCACGCGGTTCCTGGGGCTGAACCACATCAATTTAAAGTCCGGAGACCCACAGCTTCCTGAGGTACAGGCCTCCATAACTGGTGCCAGTATCCCATGCAAGTTTAAATGTCCCACATCACATGACAGGAAGATTTAAACTTGCAGGAGATACCGGCACCCCATACTGGGGCCTATACCTCGGAAGCAGGTGGTCCTTGGACTTGAAAATAATGCATTCATCTCTGGAGACCCCTTGCTTCAATCCTATGTACAAAAAATAAATATAAAATAAAAGCAGAGCTTCATTACCTTAATGACTAACCGCTAAGGTAATGAAGGGGTTAAACATCAGTACCCTTTTTTTCGTGGTAGAGGGGGTGGGTGAAGGTTGTAGTTGCCCCAGGGTTGGTGGTTAGACAACCCGGGTTGGTAGCGGGATGGAGTTAACCCCTTAATGACCTTAGCGGTTGATACCAGTGTGGGGTGCTAGTATATCCTGCAAGTTTAAATGTCCCAAAAACGTGACATTTAAACTTACAGGAGATACGGCATCCAATAAGAAGCCTGTGCCTCGAGAAGAAAGGGGTCCCCGAACTTGAAATGAATGTGGTTCAGCTCCGGAAGTCCCCTGCTTTAATCGTATGTACTAAAAATAAAAATTGTGCGATCGCCAGTAAGAACTGTGCAGGGAGACGCTGAGAGAGTGACCACTTTTCTCTGCTATGTCTGCACAGCTCTTCCAGACTGATGTGGCCGTTAGGATTAACACAGCGGGAGTCCCACTCAGAAGCAGGAACCCTAGCTGTATTAATCCTTATGGGAAATTAGTCTACTGAGTTTTTGGGTGTGGGGAAGTCGCAATCATGCCACGGTTAGGCTCGTTCAGCTGCGGTTTACTTGCCCCAAATTTTGAAGAAAATGATACTCTATCTGTACAAACTTTCTATAAACACTGAAGTACTATACTAAAGTTAATAAAGGAGGAATTAAAGTCATGACCATAAGTTCATATAAAACTCAGTAACCGAGGAGGATGTCATAAAGAAGAAAAATAGTTAGAAAAATGATATAATTGCAAATAAAGATAGTAATATAGCAGATGTCTGTTTCTACAAGTGTTGAATATTCAACAAACATGTTCAATAAGATTAAAAGAAACAATTTAATCATTCTGTGTCACTCAAAGCAAGTCCACATTTAATTTAATAAAAAGGGGGGGAAAGTGCAAAAAATGGTGTGGTACATTAACTTTTCAATATATTGCACTAAGAAAAGTAAATAGTGAGTTGACAAGATTGCAATAGGAAAATCGTATTTCCCCACAGATGGATTATCTCATAAAACCGTTGGAGCTTATAATGAGCATTTTGTTAAGCAATAGGAAATAATTTGGAATACATATTTTTCCCAATGAATGCAGCCTATAATCTTTTTAAGCACCTTTCAAGCAAAGAGTTTTGGAGCACGAGACTCATAACAAAAAAAGACAGGACACATCTGATGTCTAAGCACCTTAGTGTTTGTCAAATAGGTACTCTTAATAACTTTAAATGCGTAGCCATAGAACATGTAAAATCTCATGTAATGACGGGAGATAGAATTTGTGACCAATATAAAAGAGAAGCCTATTGGATTTATTCTTTGGACACGTTGATTCCAAAAGTTTTAAATACCGAATGGGATCTCAAATATTTTCTGTACCAAGTTAATTCTAAACATAATCTTTATATCATATTTACGTTGAGCTATCAATCCTTGGATTTACATAGCCTATAAGGATAGATAACCATTAACTTATATATTTGGATTTTGAATTTAAATAAATTGTGCTTTCCATTTATACATTCTACAGATATGTTATCATATTCCAGCGTTCATTGCTTGATCTGAGTCTAATTTAACAATATTGTTATGTCCGTATATGGTTGCATGCGCACCTACTTTTATCTTTGGACCTACATAATCTTATATTATAACATACTACTGTTAAATTTCGATTTGGACATTTTTAGGTGTAATTGTTTCTTTTATATTAACATACATCATTTGACTGTTTGATTCCTTGTATCAACGTTTGACATTATCTGTGTATCCATGTGTTATTAGTTACACTGAGTGGGTTAACTTCTTTATGTGCTGTATCTATTTGCTACTATGTGAATATCTTAATCTTATACATGTCCTGTGCATATTCTCTCTCTTTACTATTGGCTTTATTTCACTTATTTGAGAATTTTTATATGCCAGTGTGTATATATATATATATATATATATATATATATATATATGTGTATATATATATATATATATATATATATATAACAGGAAAAAGATACACACAGCGCAATCACACAGAGATATCTAAATTAAATAGTTGCCACATATATAGTGCGGAGGGTATTAACCCTAACAATCTATCTGTCCCTGACTCTGTCTGTTGCCAAATAGGACTACAGCTCTACAGGCTTGTAACGAAAAGATTCCAATAGATTGACATAGGCGCAAGGGGAGACAAGAGAAAGAAAAAACATAGGGTAGTATGTTCTAACAATTTAACCCATAAATTGTATGATATGCACTCACAGTGTTTTAAACAGTTCAGGCTTTTTATCCACTCTGGGATCTGGAACAGTGTGGAAGTTCTGGAGACGTCTTTACTGTATATCAAGCAGCAATTGCTTCACAGCCAGGTATTCACCTCATAAGCAGCGTTACATATGAAAGGGAAGGTAAAAAACACACAGAATAGTGTAACACAGTTTTAATAAAAAGAATAATTCAATAATAGTAGGTAAAAAAACTCACACTTTGTGAGTTCTCATAAAACAGTTGAGAATTCAGAGTATCTCACACTCATAATGGCTAATGATATTCAGCTTGGTTTCTGACAGTCACTCTCGATATCCATATACACCTCTGATGTTATCCTGGTGTGGGATGTTATCAATACACACCGTTCAATAGCCGTGAGCTCTAGTGACGTCACACTCGGCACCTGCACTGTTTCCAGTGCTCACGGTCTCCTAGGACCTGATATAGTCCCCGTTTTAGTGAGCCCTGCTTCGGTTTCTCACTGCACCTAACGTGCTCTCAGTACTCAAATATCTAAAAATGAATCACGGTTATGTTTTCGAGATTGTGGTATGTCGAGCACGATCTATCATATATGGTGGGAATGCCCAGAGATTTCACCACTCTGTCAATTGTAGACGTAAGGAAATCAGGCGTGGCGCATATTACTGATGAAATAGCTTACAGCATTATTCAATGATAGGATTTTAGAGTTTGAGAAGATTTGGGACACTTGGTACATGAAAAGAGGTAATTTTTTCCCATATATGTTCTCACTCATATTATAACAGATATGACAGGTTGGAGCTGTACAAAGTCACAATCCACCTAAGCTATTTATAGCTATAACAGATATGATTGTTCTACTTCAACAGCTGAATATCACTGTGTTGCTTGTCTAATCCTTATCCCCTACTGATTTTGGTGTCTTCTTGGTCCCTTCTCTCACCTTTGTTTTTCTATTTCCTTGTGATGTTAATTTGTACATGTACCCCATCTCCCAATTCTTTTATCTGTACTCCTGAAATAAAATAAATAAAATTGGAAGGGGAAACTTTGAAAGTGCAAAATAACCTAGAGACTTTTTCTCCAATAGAGTTATGTTCCAGGTCAGAAGAATCATTCAACTGAAAATTAGATAACGTGGAACAAGAAATCATTCAGTGAGATTATAAATGTAATCATCATAGGACGTAGTTTTTCAATAATAAACAAAGACCAAAATGATAATGGACAATATCATACTGTTTTTCATAAAAAAGAATGTGCAAGTATAGATGCAGTCAGATATATTGTCCCGTTCCCCCTCCCCGCATTTGAGCAGGTGAACCACGGACCTAGTGAGGCCTAATCACTGCCAAGTGCAGAGCAGCGGAGTATTTCCCATCAGGATTAACATGGGTCCCTGCTTCTGAATGGGACACTCGCTGTGTGAATCCAATCGGGGTGCACTAGTCAGCACGAACTGCGCATTGAGAGCAGACTGAAGCAATCCCTCTCTCTGCGCTTCTCTAACGTGATTCCGCTGCTTTTTATTTTAATTACATATACTTCAAGCATTAATTTCATCTCCGGTGAACCCCCTACTTTCCGAGTTACAGGCCCATATTGGGTGCCAGTATCTCCTGCAAGTTTAATTCTCCCGTGTCATAGCCCATGTGACCGGGACATTTAAACATGCAGGAGAAACTGGCCCCCTTTGCAGTGTCCTGTAACTCGGAAAGCAGGGGGTCCCGGGAGCTGAAATGTATTTGGTCGGCTCCAGAAATCCCCTACTTCAATACTATGTAAAAAAAAATAAAATAAAAGTATCTTATTTCTTAGTGGCTAGCCACTAAGGTAATGAAGGGGTTAAACTGAAGTACCCAGTTTCTTGGGGTAGAGGGGATGGGTGAAAGGGGTAATTGTCCCAGGTGGGTAGTTAGGCCTCCCGGGAGGGTTGCGGGAAAGGCTAATCCCTTAATTACCCTTGTGGTACAAACCACTAAAATTATTAAGGGATTAACCCCTCCCACTATCCACCCACACTGTGGCAACTACCCCATGCTCCATTCCCTCTAACCCCATCACCACACACAAACAAATAGGCAAAAGTGCTACTAACCAAATTTGCTAATAGTGCTATTGCCCATTTGTGATGCAAAAAAACAAAAAATATACAATTAAATAAAATAAACATTACGATACAATGCAAACATACCCACTGGCCAATACACCCATTGATTGCCAGTTTGGTTTCCTATGCCCTCAACCAGGGGCAAAGATTGCCACATTGGTAATCAATGGGCACTCTACTACCCACCCCCTCCCACCACAAATGGACTAAAGCCCTACAAGTCATATATGTACCATATATATACTACGCACCAGGGAGGCATAACCACCCTCCCCGGGACAATTACACCCATCCCCCTCTACTCTCATCACCAAACACACACACATGGGCAAATCGCACATGCGCAAAAGCAGCTGATCGCCCAGACCAGGCGGCAAGCAGCGATCATGCATGGTTGGCCGGCAAGTGCTGATAGGGCATGCGCACGAGTGGGCGGCAAGAGCATGTGCATGAGCGGGTGGCATGCGCCGATCACGAACAGGAGGCATGCGCCGATTGCACATGTCGCCCCAAAATTCTGCCGCCCCAAAATTTAGGGGTTACTGGTGGTTCAATGGCTGGGCATCAGACCTTTTTCCATACTGGTGAGGATGAAGAGGAGAGGAAGATGGCCTTCATCATGGCAGGGCTAAGTAAAACATTTATTAATTTAATTTGTATTTTATTGTATATTTCAGTGGGCTAAAGCGCTAGTAGATATATTTGGCTACTAGGGCATTTGCCCATTCCTAAGGGGTGAAGGGGTGGCTGAAGGGGTAGTTGCCCCGGGGTGGGTGGTTAAGACAACCAGCTGGGTTAACCCCTTCATTACCTTAGCAGCTAGGCACTACGGTAACAAAGCTACTTTTATTTTAATTACATAGTTTTGAGGCAGGGGGTTCCTTCCCGAGTTACAGACATCGATATGTGATGCTGATATCTCCTGCAAGTTCAAATGTCCCGGTCATGTGGGCCGTGACGCGGGAGAATTAAACTTGCAACAGATGCCAGCAGCTTATACCAGGGCCTGTAACTCGGGAAGCAAGGGGTTCCCAGATCTGAAATGAATCGGGTTCAGCTTGGGAGACCCCCTGTTTCAATACTATGTAATTAAAATTAAAACTGTGCAATCACCTGTTAGAGGTGTGCATGGAGAGGGATCAATTCCTTTTGCTCTGTTACTCCGGTGCTGCCCGCAGACCAGACTCGTCCCTTATACTGAGGTGGTGACGTATATGTGCACGCACCCGCAGCAGAAGGAGCGTGTCCGGAGTGTGGTGTTTTGCCGTTGCCAGGCCAGGTGGGAATAGGTGTAGCAATACTTGCCGGTACCGGTACGGAAGAGACAAAGTCGTTGCCATTAGCCAATGTCAGGGAGAGAGAAGATCCGGGAGGTCGAGGTCCAAGCCGTGGTCGAGGAACGAGAGAAGCAGCAAGGTCAAGTGGGAGCCGGGGTCCAGAGCCAGAGAGGGAAGTCTGTCAAGCCGAGTCTCAACCTGAATAACGAAGAGCAGAGGGAAAGCCAGAATAGACGTGTGGCTTGCGAATAGGAAGAGGAGGCAGACCTGGAGGAGTGCATGGAGCTGTCCTGGATAGGCTGCCTAGAGAAGAATGCAGGTGAGCAGTCTTAGGGCATGATTGTAGGCTGTGTGTGTGTGTTGGTGGCGTAGGCCTTACTGCAGGAGCAGTGAATAAATTAACTAGATCCGGCCCGCGCTCCGTAACGAGGGGGAGCGTGCGCCCATGAGCAGCAGCAGCCGCCATAGCCCCAGCCGCCTGCAGAACAGCGGCCACCTGCCGGGGACGAGGAGGGAGTCCCCCAACCACAGGGACCGGACAGGACCGGCGAGGGGGACGCCCTTCAGCAGCGGGCGCAACAAGAGGTGAGGGGAGGTCACGCTGCGGCCATCGTGACCCCCGAATCCTCATGCTCTCACTGCGCAACTCTCCAGACTGGTGGCAGCCCGGTAGGATTAATGTAGTTAGAGACCCATTCAGAAGTAGGGACCCCACGCTATGTTCATTCTTATGGACAATTAGTCTGACCATGCGGAAGCCGCGATCTGACCGTGGCAGGCTGAGTTTCACTTGCAGTTTCCTTGAGGAAAACGGCTTAATAAATCTGACTGCATCTCTACGTACTGTATAAGAAACATACACATAAAAAACTTTTAATAAAAGGAAAGATTGTAATATCCACTTTAATATCCTCTTTTATCATCTAATATGAAAGGAATTCCTCTTTTGTGAGAAAGCCCTTTAAAAACACAGTGGGAGTTAGTTGGAAAAGGAATAATAAGAGAAAAAAGAGATAAGGAAAAAAAAAACTCCACCCAGTTCTTTAAGCTTATTTAAATCTTTTAATAGAGATGAATGTGGAAATGAGTACTTTTTTAGAGAAGCATTAAAAAAAGCATATGGGAACAGGAAATTTGATCAGGATACTCGCCCTTTTCTACTTCAAAGGATATGCATCGAAACAGGAAACAAAAAAGAAATACAGCTGGAAGAGGAAAAAGAGGAGGAATGAAGACTACAAAAAAGAAAGGTGAAAGAGAAAAAAGCGAATTAACCTTACCTAATATTATTTTAACTTATTTTCTGTTCAATTAAATGATGGGTCTTTATTTAAAAGATTAATTTTTTAAAGTAGCATATTTTTTCATGTTCCTGTGTGGAGTGGCAAACTGCGGTCATTCTCCTTCCAGCAAAGGTAAATGAGAATTTTCACAGTTAGTGTTAGGACCTGCTTACTGGTCATGCCGTGACATGGCTTGCAGGCTTATAATGCTTTGGCCAAAGGGTTTAACTAAATGATCCTTATTCAAGAGAATATATAAGTATTCCACTGTGTATTTTTATCACATTGGATGTAGCATTGGGCTTTTCTGTCTTTTGTTGTGTACATTTTGCCATGTTCAGTTCAGTAGCAATCCTTCTGACACACACACACATATATATATATATATATATATATATATATATATATATATAATGTGGTGGGGTTTGAGCTTGCTAGGATTGTGTGTTTATTAATATTAATTTTCAACTGGTATCAGTTGTTTGGAGGTTAGTGGGCCTACTCCTAGGGTTTAAGTTCACTCCGCCCCACTTTTAAGGTAGCAAGTTTTTTCATGTCCTATGTGGACAGACCAACTGTGGTCATTCTCCCTCTAGCAGAAATAAATGAGAATTTTCACAGTTAGTGTTAGGACCTGCTTACTGATCATGCCGTGACGTGACTTGCAGGCTTATAACGCTATGGCCAAAGGGTTTAACTAAATGACCCTTACTCATGAGAATATGAAAGTATTTTCCTACGTACTGTATTATGTCACATTGGATGTTACATTGGGCATTTCTGTATTTTGTTGTATACATTTGGCCATGCTCTGTAGCACTCCTTTTGACACTAATATATAAATATATATATATGATGTGGTGGGTTTGGGGTTTTTGGGGTTTTGAGATTGCTGGGATTGTGTGTTTATTAATATTAATTAGTTAACAGCTAATCTTTCTCACTTTACAGATTTAGTTTTACAGAAATATGTTAATTAAAAATCTTATGTTTGTTTTAACCCATTCGCTGCTAAGGCAGTTTACCGTGCATGATCAAGAGAATTTGAAGATTTTTTTATTAACAATTTTTGTTTTGGAGCATATCCTAGTAAACCCATATACTATAATCATCATCGCAAGGTTTATTTAGCTCATGTGACCAGCAATCTCAATCATCATTAAAATATTGTGATTTTTTTTTTATTCCTTACATAGCAGTACGTAATTTTGCTATCCGGATTGTGTCAGAATAGGCCATATTACGCACCATATAACCTGAAACTTTGTCATATTTAAGAGAAGATAATATCCAATACATTTAATTTTTTTTTAAATTAATATTTTAATATGAGAATGGTGGTGGGCCCAGAGAAGCATTAGACAGCTTTTAAAACACCAATGGCATGTGAACAAGGCACTGCCCACTAAAGAGGCCCCATTCAAGAGCAGAAGCATGACACCAGCCAAGGAGGATTAGCGCACCAAGAGGTCAGCTTCGCCCACTTTAACCAGTGATACCTTCATCGCTTTAGGAAATTCTACTGACTATCCTCTTTGCTGTATGTAAAATAATGGCATGAGAAATGGATGAGAGAGCGGGAGTTACCAGAATTACAAACCAGGAAGGCTGGATGTCAAATGAAAGAACCTCTGTTGGTTCAGCCATAGCCTTTAAATATGATTGATATGGAGACATAGGACTCCAGAATAGAGTAGCCAGTTGAACCGTGTCTCACTGCACCAGCACCACTGTCTGACCTGTGCATCAGCGATAAGCCAGGATTTGCAGCATTAAAAAAACCTGCCCTCATGGGAGTTTGTTCAGAATGCAGAAATGTAGTTGTCCACCATGTTTAAGAGAAAGGAGAAAACTACAACTCCCAGAGACATTGCAATGTAGTACCCTCCCACTTCATGGTTAAGCCCTATTTCAAGATCTGGAAGTCCTATGCTCCTTGCGTTTCAACTTTGGTTCTCACTTCAATTCACGTCTGTATTCCTGTTTCCTGTCAAGCTAAGAATTCTGACTGATTCCCTTGTGTATGACCTCAGACGTGTTCTGAACTTTGCTTTTCTTAACCCCTTAAATTCCTTGCCTGCTATATTGTGTATGTCCTCTGATCTTCTTTGGACTTTACCTTGCTTAATACCTCAAGTACCTTGCTGCTATATTGTGTATGACCTCAGATCTGCACTAGACATTGCTTTGCCTAACCCTGAATGTTACCCTGCTTGATAACCTGTGAATGACCCTGGATTGCCTTTGACTCTGCTCTATCTAATACTTTCCCCCTGATTTTCCTTCCTGATTATTTGTCGGCCCAGTGTTTTCAGAGCTTGCAATGCCATTTTTTTGCTCCTGAAATAAAATGGATCATCAGGTGCAGCAAGGGTTAGCAAACTTGATACAAGCATTACGGATGCAGGTTGGTGCACTGCATACAATGAGTGCCAATACCTATGCACACCTCCAAACTTTTCAACAATCAGCTGCTCCCGTGGCACCAGCTGAAATTGCCATGCATCTACCATTACATGAATGATTCAACAGAGACACAAAAAGGTTTCACATTTTTTTTACACAATGACAGATACAATTTTGATGTATACCTTTGACATGTCATGGATAGGGCTAAAATTGCCTTTATGATTGGAAATCTTACAGCAGATGCTATGATCTTGGCTTCACCATTATTAGTCACAAAGAGTCCCTTGCTTGTGGAACCTTTGAAAATGACGTAAAAGGGATTTTTGAAGGAAAGACTCAAAAACAAAATAGAGAATGCCTTGTGAGACATAAAACAAGGTTCTGTGAACCTTATAACTTACAGTATATTGCCAAGTTTCAGAATCTTGCAGCCACTACTGATTGGACAGACAGTAGGTTAATAGCAGTATTTTTAATCGGGGAATAGAAGATGAGTTAAAGGATGTATTGGCCCGGGTTATGCGTCCCCCAACTTTAATAAGTCTCATAGATCTGTCTCTACAAATAGACCAAAGGATATCCAAGAGGCGAGCTGAATGCAAG
Organism: Ascaphus truei; assembly: GCF_040206685.1. NCBI lineage: Eukaryota > Metazoa > Chordata > Amphibia > Anura > Ascaphidae > Ascaphus > Ascaphus truei. The sequence continues at coordinate 33,795,666 of NC_134485.1, read as the reverse complement.
TGGATTAGCACAGAACCATCTGGACCACCCTCACTGACGGATTCATCGCAGGAAGAAATACCTGAACCCATGCAAATAGGGATATCTCGGTATCCGGTGACACCTGCGGAGAGGAATATACGAGGCCAATACAAATGATGCTTTAATTGTGGGCTAAAAGAACATTCACTCAATACTTGCCCAACTCGCCTATCACCGGGAAATTATTTGATTACATTAAAAGAGTGTTTTCGTTGAGCCAAGAAAAAGGTGAAAAACCCTCAAAATTTTAAACAAGGACATTTCTTGTTACCTTGGGGAGGTTTGCTATTTACAGGCCAGGCCCTCTTGGATTCGGGGGCATCCAGCAACTTTATACAGTTTTTGCACATTCCTACCATTAAAGAAGAAAATGAAAAAATGGTACAAGCCATTGATGGTTCATCTTTAACCTCAGGAGAAATTACTTATCCACTTTACCCCATTGCATGGCAATTGCGCAATATATTGAGGATCTCTATTTTGATTTGATTGATGCTCCACATTTTCTCCTGATTCTGGGACTACCTTGTTTAGAATGCAATAACCCAGGGGTCCGCAAACTTCCTGCGCTGTGCCCCCCTGCCTGCTCTTTCCCTGTGCCCCCCTCCCCCCATGGTAACAAATGATGACTCGGGGTCATGTGACGTCACGTGACCCACAATGTCATATATATGCCGCTTTGCGGTTTGGCAGTGAAACATTGTTGCAATACTCTGAACTAATCCATAACTGTGACCGTACTCATACAATGTAACTTAGTATAACGATGTGGTAATCATGGCTGCGATACTCGGAACTAATCCATAACGGTGACCGCACTCATACAATGTAGCTTAGTATAATACGTGTGGTCCCCTTATTCCTAGCAGGACACACACAGCCAATTCTAATGCATTTACAGGCTTGCAGCCAGCAGTGGCATAATACCTTTATTTACTGGCATGGGTACCCCTTCGCCGTCACAATGGGTATATTGAGTAAACTTGAATATAGATCCTTGGATATTCTACAGCCAAGATCTCCCATCCTGTTTCACCTGCCCAAGATATATAAAGGCATTGATTCTGTTACAGCTAATGTCTCTGAATTTGTTGATCATTACTTACAACCCCTTGTCTGTCAATTTGATTCGCACCTCTCTATCCACCTTTAAGACCCATCTTAAAATACACCTACTTAACGAAGCATATGAGTAGCTCCATGGCTAATACTATACACCTGATACATAATGATTGGCCCCTTGCAGGTGCACTTACCTGAATGCACTCCTACTGTCTCTGTATGTTCTTCCTACATACCAATTAGATTGTAAGCTCTTTGGAGCAGGGACTCCTTTTCATAAATGTTACTTTTATGGCTGAACCACTTATTCCCATGATCTGTAATTTGTATTATTTAGATGATTGTCACGTGTATTGCTGCTGTGAAGGGCTATGTACATTAATGACGCTATATAAATAAAGACATACAATACATATATACATACATACATATATACTGTACATACATACATACATACATACATACATACCTTAGAGACACAAAACACCTATTAGGCTAGGTCCCCAGTGCAGCCAGCAGCATGCGCGCCCACCTCCCACCAGCTCTTTATCTCTTCCTCACTGTCCCCAGTCCTTCCGCGCTCCCATGCTCTCTGCGTGTTGTGACGTGTCAGCTTGTAGGGGCTACAACAGGTTTGTAATCCCGTGCGGTGACGTGTCATGTGTTGCGCAAGGGAGCCAATCACAGACTGGATCCCATCAACCAATGATTTGCCAGCTAGTGCTAGCCAATGGGAGCATAGAAACGGGTGTGCTTGGTTTGAAGGGCTTCCTGGAACCAGTTGGGCTGCCCTCCCCCCCTGTACGGTAGTATAGGGCTGCTCCTCCTGTATAGGGGCTACTCTCCCCCAGTGGGACCGTATAGGGGCTACTCTCCTTGCTCTTCACTGGAGATGGCTGTTTGCACACAGATGTGAGCTGCACCAGCTGCTTTGTGTCTGGTTGCTATTCTTGGTTCTCAGAGGTAAACAGCCATGACTATGGGAATAGGAGCTGCCAGGGTAACCGCCTCGCTGCCGGTGTCGGGTGTCATGTTAGGATCATGTTGTTGTCACTTTGTATTAAAAACTGTAATCCCCCCCATGAATCCTAGACCAGCGCTTTGTGTGATCGGTGCATCCTGTGGCAGGGAGCGCAGCTCTGCATCCCCCGCAAGACTGGAAGCCTCTGCCGAGGTGTCCAATGAACACATTGCAGGGATCACCCGAGTTCCCCCAGACAACCGCGGGACCACATGAGGACTCCCTGACATCCTCAGCCTCTCGTATCAGTTGTGTCTTTAATGTTTATTGTGGTTAGCAGCTGTTTTAATATAAATTTTAATACTAGTGTTTGATTAGGGGGGAGCAGAACTGTGGTGATTTGAGGTCCGGGGACCCCCTGCTTCCCAAATGGTATCACAGACCCTTGGCTCCTCCTCCTACGTGTTTCACCAAACTAGTTGGCTTCATAGGAGGAGGAACCAAGGGTCTGTGATACCATTTGCCACAGTTTATTCTATCCATCTAGCACTGCAACGTGCTCCTGTGAGGACGGCTTATTGTATCGGCTTGCTGTTACCATCACTGCGGAGGAGGATCGCATAGCTCCTGCACAGCCGGGAAGGGTTGTTGCGTCACATCCGGAAGTGATATCATACCCGGAAACCCAGTTGTCTGTGCACAGACAGTCACCAACATCCAGACCGGAGGGGGTGCTTCAGAGGAACCATCTGGCTGTTCTTAGCAACCAGCGGAGGTTGGGTGAGCACACTGAGCATTGGCTTACTATCGGCACCCCTTAACATCAAATCCCCCCACGATCTGTGTACCATCTGGTGCCATTCATCTGGTCGTAGGACTGTGATCTCTAACCAGGATTATTCACTATCCTGTTGTTACCCCTCTGACTCTCATCTAGCAGCAGCTTGCTACAATTGCCTTTCACCAGTGCAATATATCACATTGACTTTTATATTTCAGTACATTTTTATGATTATCATTATCATTGGTTATTGTTTTTTATTCAATTGTTTTATCATCATAAAGGTGTTCATTACCCGTTTGACTGCGCTTCCCTTACGTTTTCTTTTTTTCATTGCACTCACCAAGGACTGGGGTCCCTTGTCTAGGAAGCTGCAAATTATTTGGGTTTTGGTTTTTAACACACTTTATCTGATTTTACATCAACATTTCGATGTTGCCAGACCCCACATGCTCCGGATTGGTTCATGTCACATTTTATTTATTATAATTGTACTTTATCTTTTGTAAAGTTTATCATCTATCTCTACATTAGGTAATTTAGAATTTTAAGTGTTATTCTTTTGGCGCACCCGTTTTTTCTTTGCTTTTGTTTTTCAAAATATGAGACAACTGCCTTTTTTGTGTCTTACCTTTTACAGAGGTGCTGGGACCAGGAGATGTTCAGGAGTTAAGTTTCAGGGTGGGTTTGACGGAGAAACTGGTTGCAGAATGTTGCTATGAATCGGGGTGCTGGAGTTACAGGATTCCCCAGGGGTGAACTCAGGAATCAGGTAAGATTCTTGGATACACTGGAGCACATTGCTCCGGTAAAAACTCCCATCCTGAAAACATTCCTGTGACTCACTACTGGGACGCCCTGCTTCAGCACAGAGCAGGAAAAGGTAAAAATGAGGCACAGGGTTTCCTGGTATAGAAGAAGTTTGTTTTTATTAAAATGGGGACACAAGGGGTTAATGAATCCCCACACTCTACACAGGGTCCCTAGGATAAAAGGGACATGGCCCAAGTAATGCCCAGGTACCCTAAATCCAGGATAGGGGTTAAGGGGGAAAATCATATCATAAATTAAATGTATGAATTATGGTAGCTCCCGCTCAGGATAAAGCTGAGAGTTTATTGGGGGGTAAGGAAAATATTTAATTCTTGTTAGATTGAAACAGTGTAAGCTAGGTTTTAAAGTATAGCAGGGATGGGCTCGTAAGTGTAGCAACAGTAAAGGTTTTCACACTCTCTCTCACCCCAACAGACTTAGTGCATGTTAATACAGAATTGTAGAAAAGCATAGGTTATTGAAACCAGTATATTTTTAAGCAGCAGTGTTTTAAGATATGGTTAACCTTTATGCATTAAATTAGACAGGATCTTTAGTTTGCAAAGACCCAGTGGGTGGCTGAGGGCTAATCATTCAAAGGGACATTTGTCCTAGAAGTGTGAACCATTTGTTAGCCTTCCTGGCGAAGTGAAACACCAATATTCGCAGTTTCAAAGAGTCAGTTAAAACGCAAGGAACTAGAGGTGTTAATCATTTGTTAGCCCTTCCATGCTAATTGAGGCCCGTATCCTCAGATCAAAGAAGCCATGTGGCCAAGGCCAGACTTAGTGGCATTTGAGCCAGGGGGGGGGGTTCAAATAGTGAGTGGTCAAAATGGTGGTTCGGGCACATGTTATCTCACTACTCTGAAGCCAGGTGACAGGTGGGGGAAGATGATATTTTTCTTGCACATGCTCGGTTGCGATACTGAGGCTGTGTGCCAGTTGTTTCAGGACTGGAAGAACTTGACGATAGGTGGAAAAATTGGGTCCCAAACCAGAGATTGTCTGTCATTATGGAAATAGGAAATTTTGAGTTTTTAAATGTTGGTGCAGTCAGTCAGAAAGTTAGTTCCATCTCAGAGTTCCATCAGTTCTATCATGTAAAGAGTTCCATCTTGTTTGATTCACCTGAGATTCAGTCCCATTTGAGAAGTTCCAGCTCTGAGTAAATCGTCTAAATTTCTCAGAGGATAAGTGACCAGATTCCAACAGCAAGAGGCTGCGGGAATGAAAAGTGGCCAGGATTATTTTGCTGTGTGTTTTCAACTAAGAAAGATTAGTTTTGTTATCCCTGTTTCCAAAGTAAGTGTGTCCATTTCCTGTAATTTGTGTAACGTAGTTGTGTACGTTCTTTATGGGAATAAATCACAATTTATTTTATCTCCCTTCTTTCTCAATCAATGATCCCAGTTATTAAGAGGTTAAAGCTTGGTCTACCGTGACACGTGATCCCTCACTAACATGTTACCAAAATCTAACACCCCCCTCTCCCTCCAAATATCATATGCTTTGGATGCCATCCCAGGAGGAAATCTAGTATTATCGAACAATGGCACCAATCTAGAGGGGGAAGCAATCGATCTGTATTTAGATTTTGCTGAGTACCAAACACTTAGGGTGAAGTTGATCACTCCCAACTAGTTCTGTCTGTCACTCATTTTATCATTATTTGTGTTTACCCAAAGAAGGGCTGGGAACGAGACCGGATATGCAAATGTGGTTCTATATCCACCCACCAATAAGATTTAGCTGTTGTGTGTCAGATGGCGAGCATAATAGTATTTTCTAATGTCGGGTACTGCCAATCCACCCCCCAAGCTTTGGGGCTGTCATAATGTTCCTAGATACTCTTGCTTTCTTTTTTTCCAGATAAATTGAAACATGGCATTTTGTAAATCTTTCAACTGTTTAAGGGCGATAGGGACTAGTAACGTCTGAAAATGATATAGCAAAATCAGAAAGTGCATTTAGTGAGATTTTGCCAAAAATGCACTTAATGAGTTTTACGACGATATATATCCAATCAAACCAACATTCAAGTGACACGTGAAAGACACGTGCTAAAAATGGAGCTCATCTAAGATACATTGTTGTTTGACTGTTGGTTTGAGGGGATATACAGTGAATAGAACTCTCCTGGGGTTTTTGGCTGAAAGACAGCCCAAATGGATGCTTCTGTCTCTCTTGAGTTAACCTCTTAATTTCAAGACTCCCATATCAAAGTTCTCGACACTCGACATTTTTGCAGACCTTTTCAATAATCCCATTCCATTCAGTGGAATGTTATTTTGGTTTTACATCTGCATCAAAGTAAACAAAGTGTGACATACAGTACTGCAACATTCAGGAAGGAACAGTGACATAACACAGAACTCAACAGATGTGCCAATCACGATGTGGTGGACACCAGCAAATGTTGCTCATTTTTTCCTTCCTCTTACACTACTTTAGAACATTTACTCCCTATGTTGTCGTGAACATTTCAGACTTCTTGGTTCTTTAATCACATAAGTAAATGAAAGGATTATATTCAGTGGAATCAGTTTTTAGTGGTGGGATTTCAAGCAATTTTACTTTAAAAATATTTGCATTGAATATTTGTGTGCAGACTTTTGTACTTGGATTTAGATTTTCATTTCGTCATTATATACCTTTTTAAAGCACATGATTAAGCTGTCAATCCTCTGTCCCCCCCTAATGCACTGTGGCGGGAAATCCATCAAGCAATTTTTCAGAGCTACTCAATTCAAACATGCATAATGTGTGGCAAAAGTCATGGTGGAAATTTCGTTACCTGGGAACTTGTAATAAATTAGCAAGTACAATAAGGGTAGCTACATCTCTATGTGTACTTTTAAATTAATAGACACAAATGTGAGAAATCTTTGCTGAAGTTCAAGAACCAAATTAAGTTTGCCTAATATTTTCACTAAAATGTAGGAAAAATCATCAAGCTTTGCTAAAAACTGTTCCTAAGCAATAAAAAGCGATGTGCTAAGTCACGTGACTCTACAGGTATATACTGTACAGTACTGCCATTTCTGTTAATTTCTGGTACAAAAATGGCAAACAGTCATTGCAATTCTAGCAAAAACTGGCAAAGTTCTGAGAAATTTCAACTTTAATTTCACAGAAACGCATAATTTAAATAAATAGCAACAAATTTGAGAAGCAAATTTTAAGACGTGTACATCTCTAGACAGGGCATAACATATATTTTAGATAATTTATTTAGATAAAAAAATATCACCAGCAGTTTAATCATGATTCATGGTGAATGTTTTTATATATTTTTTTTAGTCCAGCAAAAGGAGATGTATAATGTATTGCTATGCTCTGCAAATGGTTAAGGCAGACATTATCTGTGACTGCTTTTAACCATGCTGAGAATCTGTTTTTATTCACCCCTCTACAATTATTAAATTGCCTCAAGATGTTTAGGACAATTACTTTAAAGGCCAATAACATAACCTTAAGTCATTTTTTTCTAACATAAAGAGCATTATGTTAACTATAATGGTGGTCAGGGATAATGATATGCAAATAAGGTGTTGCATTAACAAAGACGCATTAAGGTGAACACAGGGACTTAACGTTACCTTTGTTGGTTAATACCTAAACTGGGCGTTACTCACATGAGTTTATTTACATAGCATTATTTCCAGTATTATTTCCGTCTCTTTCATATCTTTAGTTAAAGACCTGTTTCATGGTCTGTATTGGAGTAACGCCAAGTCATTGTATTGTATTGTATTGTATGTCTTTATGTATTTAGCGCCATTAATGTACATAGCGCTTCACAGTAGTAATACATGTGGTAATCAAATAATTAACAGATAATATAAATAACAGGTCATGGGAATAAGTGCTTCAGACATAAAAGTAACATTAAGGAAGAGGAGTCCCTGCCCCGAGGAGCTTACAGTCTAATTGGTAAGTAGGGAGAACGTACAGAGACAGTAGAAGGGAGTTCTGGTAAGTGCATCTGCAGGGGGCCAAGCTTTATGTATCATGTTCAGAATATCCACAGTGCTATTCATATCCTTCTTTAAGCAAGTGTGTCTTAAGGTCGTTCTTAAAGGTGGATAGAGAGGGTGCTAGTCGGGTACTGAGGGGAAGGGCATTCCAGAGGTGTGGGGTAGTCAGTGAAAAAGGTTTAAGGCAGGAGAGGGATTTAGTTACAAAGGGGGTAGAAAGAAGAATTCCTTGAGAAGAACGCAAGAGTCTGGATGGTGCATAACGAGAAATTAGGTCTGAGATGTAAGGAGGGGCAGAAGAGTGTAAAGCTTTAAAAGTGAGTAGAAGAATGGAGAGTGAGATGCGGGATTTGATCGGAAGCCAGGAGAGGGATTTCATTAGGGGAGATGCTGAGACAGATCTAGGGAAGAGTAGAGTGATTCTGGCAGCAGCGTTTAGGATAGATTGTAGGGGATACAGGTGAGAGGCAGGAAGGCCGGACAGCAGAAAGTTACAGTAATCAAGATGGGAGAGAATGAGGGCCTGAGTCAGAGTTTCATACAGTACTTATCGTCATGGTATTGGATGATAATGCAACATTATGCTACAATAACATGACATTAAGCCTATGCTAATAAAACAGAACAGCCATTGTGTTTGTATGGTTTTATCTTTGAAGATAAGTGTTTACTAGGGATATGCGGAACAGTCGAAATACGTTTCCCGGATCTCCGTGGATTGCTTTGAAAAAATCCATTTTGCGGATTGGGAACTAAAAAAATCTGAATGGATTCATTCAGAGCCATCATTGAACACAATCCGGCTGAACTTTTAAGGAGCAAGAAATCGAAAGAGTGAAAGAGCGAGAAGGCAAGAGGGCTTCACATTTATTACTTGTCTTGTAAAAATAAATATTAATTCCGTGTGTGAAAATACAGATTCTTTGTTCCAATAATTATGGTTTGATACAGTTCTTTGCAGTTCCAAATATCATTTATTCTTGAGGCAGTTTGCAATATCCAGCTTCAGTTAGTATAGGCTAGGACAGGTTGTCAATGGAGAACAGACTTGGGCATATATTTTTTCTGTTCTATCCTGACACATCTACCAAGAAACTTGATTAATATAGTAATTCCAATCTACAAATTGTAACCTATGCATAGCTTGTTAGAATGAAACAATAATACAATTAAACAATCCTTGGAAAAGTCTGGGCACAAAGCCTATACTCTTATCGTGGCCTTGGATAGACTTCGTTCGTCTTGTACCATAAATGTACTATAAACAATTCACATGTTCTAAGTTTCTACAAAAATAAGTTGACCTTAAATATTTTTCTCTTTCTAACATTAAAGAATAGAATCTGATAACAACATGTTTACAAACAGACAACATGGATTCCGAATCACAAGAATTCCAGCAACCAGTTGTGCACATATATCCCCTCCCAAAAAAATTAGGGTGACACGCCTGTGCTGAAAAAGAAGCACCCCTGAGGTACCTGGCTGAAAGATATGCTAATGGTTATTGAAAGTATATTAAAACAAGTTCCATTCCACACTTCCTAAAAGAATTTCCATACTAACTATATAGTTGATAAGTCTAGGGAACCAAACTAATAAAAGAAATTATGTATGACCCAACAGGACTATAACCCAAAAGCTCTACTTTTCTAGGCCGCAGCTCCCGCAGTATAAGCTAAAGAAGCTGATGGCTATTATCCCTGTCACATCCTTATTTAAAGCTACTCACTGCTCACACATGTAGCTAATTTACCTATTAGCGTATCTCACTGGTATCTCAGGTGTGCTCCACAAAGAAAATTAAATTGTCAACCAGGAAGTGGACGTGATTTGCTTTTAAAGGAAGCCAGGGGGAGCAACTAAAGATATCTGCACTCATGTTGGTGCTATACAAAGAATATTCACAAAGATGGCTACGGTATAACAGAATATGGACAACAATATTCACTGTGCCATCTGCCAGAGTGCTTGACACATGCTGAATTCAAATACTTTACTTAAATTGAAATACAACTTGACAAAGCAGAAACTGTTTCCTCTTGCTTCCCACAGCACACAAAGTTTTATTGGGTTGACAAATATAATGCACTTTAGGAATGGGGTATGGTGTCAGACCCAACAGGACAAGAAGTTGAACTCACACAACTTCTGTTATTCAGGAAACCAGGTCTAATAGTGTGAGCTAAACCTGCTGATGTCTAGCACCACTTTCATAGTATACTGTACTTAGTTCTTTTGAGATCTACATCTCACTGTGTGCTCATACATGTACAAAGCAATTTACTCTCTTCTGGGATAGAGAAGCATACAGTATCTAATAAGCAGTATTCTGCCATGAGACACATTCTGGCATGGGAAGACAGGTTACCGTCCATTTATTTAAATAGACATTAATGTATTGCTGTACCCAAGGGGCCTTATTGCAGAACACTGCTTAGGAAACATGTCCCACTGTCTTTATTCTTTATAGATGATAAGTACTAACTCAAGTCACAAGCTCACTTTGTGAGATTACTTTCTCTCAGCATCTGCTTCCCCTTGTTTTTACTTGTGTGTCAGAAAACATATGTTTTATTTAATCTCTATTAGAATATGAAGAGAGAGAGAAAAGGCAATTCTTCAGAGGAGGTGCACTCTTAAATACTCCAATTGTGCAAGATATTAAAAATTGTGCAAAATACCCCTTAGAGATATTTAATTACCTGGGCAAAGTAACTGTTAATACATATACAATTAAAAAGAATGAGAAAAGAATCCCAAAGAGCTGTAAAATAGAGGATACATTAACGTAATCCAATGTATCTGTGATGTACAGTATTAACTTAACTGAGTGAAAAAGTTATACATTTATTAAGAGACAGAATGACGTGAATAATAAAAGAAAACGTAATTATGAAGAGGACAAAATCTGAGGGTGATCAAAACACAATGTGTACGGGGCCTAGTAGTGAGACCTAGAACTTAGTGGTAATATAAGCAAAATGATAAGCAATGAATGAAGCCTGTATATTTATATGTGGAGAACACACATCCCCTGATTTAGAGCTTGTTTTATAATTCAGATACGTTAAATCACAGGTTGGCTTCTTCAGACGTGCAGTCACCCTAAAAATGACCCTATCGGCTTAAATAGATAGGTACATAGGAGGGATTTAATGCCCCCTGTACATTCTATATAAACGAGATTGTTCCCATCTGGTCTAATAAGATGAAAATGTATAACATGCAGATAGAACCAAGAATATTTATCTACAAATAATAAAAAATTGTGTGTGTGCTGATCACGCGCATTTTAAGTGAAACTTCTTTGTCTTTTGTCACTGTTTTGTCACAGAAATTGTATTTGTAATGGTGATGTTTTTAATTAAAAATCAAAACTCAATTTTAGTGCCAAAACGCAAAGAAGTTTGACTTAGAACTTGTGTTTTAGCTATTTGCACTTCTATATTTATAGTAACTTAATTCCTTGTGTGTGTCGGTGTGTGTGTGTCAGTCAGTGTGTATGTGTGTGTGGGTCAGTCAGTGTGTTTGTGTGTGTGTGTGTGTGTGTCAGTCAGTGTGTGTGTGTGTGTGTGTGTGTGTGTGTGTGTGTGTGTGTGTGTGTGTGTGTGTGTGTGTGTGTGTGTGTGTGTGTGTGTGTCAGTCCGTGTGTATTTGTGTCAGTCCGTGTGTGTCAGTCAGTGTGTGTTTGTGTCAGTCAGTGTGTCAGTCAGTGTGTCAGTAAGTGTGTCAGTCAGTGTGTGTGTCAGTCAGTGTGTGTGTGTGTGTGTCAGTGTGTCAGTAAGTGTGTGTGTGTGTGAGAGTCAGTGTGTGTGTGTGTCAGCCAGTGTGTGTGTTTGTGTGTCAGTCAGTGTGTGTGTGTGTGTGTGTGTGTCAGTCAGTCAGTGAGGGTCAGCCAGTGTGTGTGTGTGTATGTGTGTCAGTCAGTGTGTGTATGTGTGTCAGTCAGTGTGTGTGTGTCTCTCTCTGTGTGTGGTGTGTGTGGTGTGCTTGTGTCTCTTCTGTGTCCTTCCCCCCTCTCTCCCGACTCCCCCACCCTCGGCGGAGTTGAGGACACGGGGGGGGGTTCTGTCTGAGTCTCCCCCCCGGCAGAGCTGTGGACACGGCTGTGAGTGTCCTGCTGTAGCCAAACAGCCTGCTGCTGATGCATTCTGCAAGAGCAGCCCCCCCTTTCTCCTTCTCCTCCCTCTCCCCCCGAGGTACTGGGACACGGCCATACTGGTAATATGGTGATGAAGAGTGCGGGGAGCACAGATGACCGGTAAGTGCATAAAACAAGAAAAAAAACATAAAATAGTGCAATTCTGTGTAAAACAGGGGAGGGCCTGATAGATGAAATTCCACAGAGATGTTCACTCACATTTTCAGGAAAAATAAACAGGCCTTAAATCCCAAAGGGAAACTGTTCTCTCAGTAATGTGGCTTGAATGTAGGATTGCAAGCAAAGTAACAAGTACTCTCACGTGGATGCAAAAACACAGAAAGAAATAGAATTGTGCAGAGGGTCTCAGTGTAATAACTGAGTAAAACTGTGTAAAAACAACAACACACTTGTAAGTACAAATGGCAACTCACATGGTGAGTCAACCTCGAGGGGTTGGAACGCAGGAGTGGAACGCAGAAGTACAGAGACTGAAGGATCGCAGGGAGCTGAAGGTGCACAAGCTCACGTGCGAGAGCCCCATTGACCACAACACTCCAAACTCCAATCGCCGGAGACCTATCCAGCTGTTATCATACCATGCCCTAATCTAGGGTCACCATGTGAGCTGCCATTTGTACTTACAGGTGTGTTGTTGTTGTTTAATACACTGTGACCCTCTGCACAATCCTGTTTCTTTCTGTGTTTTTTGCATCCATGGGTGAGTACTTGTTACTCTGTCTGTCATCCTACATTCAAGCCACATTACTGAGAGAACAACCACGAAAGATTCCCTTTTGGAGTTTAAGGTCTGTTTATTTTTCCTGAAAATGTGAGTGTACATCTATGTAGAATTTCATCTATCAGGCATTCCCCTGTTTTACACAGAATTGCACTATTTTGTGTTTTTCTTCTTGTTTTATGCACTTACCGATCATCTGTGCTCCCCGCACTCTTCATCATCACTACTACTAAGAACCAAAGGAAGGTTCATCGTGGGTTGAGCAGCAGTTATCGGTTAAGAATGTATTGTTTATTATTTATTATACTTGTTTATATATCACAATCAATTGTCACTTTCGTTGCACCATTTACAGTATGTGTTATTTAATGCCATTTGGCATCTTATTTCACTAGACACTATCACTGGAGCGCCGCGTGAATCTTTGTTCACTTTCACTTTTTTCTATCACAATACTGGTAATATCAATGCATTTTTTGCACAAATTAATATTTTTTGGATTCCTGTAATAAATATATAGTCCATGATAGAAAATTGCTCCTTCAGAAAAGAAACCAAACACCACCACCGTACTGCCTCAAATGCAAAGTAATCCTGCAAAAGCATATTACTCCAAGTAATACCAAAGTAATACAATGTTAATAAAGGCACATTCCAGTGTAAATGTATTCATGTCATTTTTAAAAGCTAGAATGGCATCTGCCATGTGATGGAACAATTAGTGCGTTCACATTGTTATGAATGGTTTCATATTTCACAGGTGTTAAGCACTTTTCACATTTAAATATTGGATTGAAAATAACCTAAATATCACTAACAGCTAAAATTGCAAAGTAGTAAAATTGCAGAACATCCAAAACAATACATTTTTCCTTTGTACTTGTTTCTTCTCTTTGGATTTTCATTAATTGGACCACTCTGTGCTTTGCCATAGGCATGTTGTCTTCATATTTTCAGAACACCATGGTAACATGAATGCCTAGCAGGCTATGAGCAAGTTCAACACATGCCCCACTGTTTGAGACTCAAAATATCCATTGTGCATTCATTGATATACTGTACCTACTGTAGTATTGTTTTATATTCTGTCAAGACTATGTAAAAAAAATGTTTTAAGCCCTCTTAACTAAAACCAACCAAATCAGCAATTACTGGTTTAAATAACTTTAACCATGCCAGAGTAACTAAAAATCAAAGCCTTTCATAAACTCGTAATAGTATTTACGGTTTGTATTAGGCCTTTTGTTAATACAGTCCATACGATTTTAAAGCAATACCAAAAGAGAACTAAGCTCATAATGGGTGTTTTCATCCAACGAAAATTAAAAACTGTTTATACATACACGTTATGTAGGAGTTTCTATATAAGACTGGTTCATAAATAAATACATGTGCAATATTTACTTAATAACATCAATAAAGCCTTTGTTACATTGCTGTACTGTATATAAATAAATTCTTTATTGAGTAAAACAGAAAAGTTTGATCGTTTTCCCTTCTTTATCTCAAACGACCTCCCAATAACCACAGACACCTTCCGTTTTCAAATGGCCACAGCTTTTATTTGCTCAAAACATCCAGGGGGAGCATAAGGGAAGATAAGAGAACAAAATATATATATAAGTGCAGACGTTATGTAATTAGATGAGTATTTCAGCAGTGTCTTGGCTCGTATGGCTATTCTACTCACAGGAGCAAGGTATATTCAAAGCAGTTGGCAAATTGGGTTGCCACCCTTGAAGATGTCTATGATCTGTGCCCCCCAGGCGATGATCCGACAGCGGTATGTGTATAGAGAGAGGGAGAGACTACATAGTGCGATCAGTATGAAAAAAGTTTATATATAGAAAACACAATAAAAATGCGCACTTACAATTTGCACAAAGATAAAAAGCATGTATCACATAATGTGAATGGAGGGTGTCCCGAAACAGCTCACCGCCTCCTTCTGGTCAGTCTGCTGGCTTCCGCGGCTCTGTGTCCTGGACCGGAGCTTCCTGCAAGACGGGCGCGCAGAAGGAAGCTCCGGTCCAGGACACAGAGCCGCGGAAGCCAGCAGACTGACCAGAAGGAGGCGGTGAGCTGTTTCGGGACACCCTCCATTCACATTATGTGATACATGCTTTTTATCTTTGTGCAAATTGTAAGTGCGCATTTTTATTGTGTTTTCTATATATAAACTTTTTTCATACTGATCGCACTATGTAGTCTCTCCCTCTCTCTATACACATACCGCTGTCGGATCATCGCCTGGGGGGCACAGATCATAGACATCTTCAAGGGTGGCAACCCAATTTGCCAACTGCTTTGAATATACCTTGCTCCTGTGAGTAGAATAGCCATACGAGCCAAGACACTGCTGAAATACTCATCTAATTACATAACGTCTGCACTTATATATATATTTTGTTCTCTTATCTTCCCTTATGCTCCCCCTGGATGTTTTGAGCAATACTTAATCCTTGGAACCCGCGAAACAGGTCCCACCAGTGATGTTTGAGCAAGGGGTTGGGTCACCCATTTCTCTCAATCACTTTTCCACTTATTATTTATTGGTTTCATCTGACAAGTAGCGCCTGTCTTTTACCTTTATCTACATAATCACAGCTTTTATTTACCATAACAACTATGCATATCCAATTTCCCTGGACCTGATCAGCATATGTCCCAAAATTTACCACCATGTAAAGCTGTTAATTCTCACTGTCACTCCTGACTGAGTGAGCCCTCTTGTCTTCAAAAAATCCAAAGTCCATTTTAGGAGCACATCCTCAGGCCTCCTGCACCTCGTCCTTACCTAAGACCACCCGCCATAAACTAACATTAACATTCCCCCAAGCTCACAACCTGGGCTAAACTGTTCAGCATACACCCCTCTAGCTATGACAATATTTCAACCATCAAGACAATGCATTTTTAAAACAAAATATTATTATTATTAAATCTCTTACCTTTTCTTTTTTCATATTTGGTTCCACTTTAAAAAAAAAATTATCATAACATATGCATCACAATATGACAACTATACATATCCTTTTCTTTCTATGCTATCATTCTGACCAGGGGGTCAGAATTTGTATTTCAGGCAGCCCCTTATATGTGGACTACATTCCCCATTTAAGGTTGTACAATATTAATTGTTTTATCATTTTATTGTTCTAGTTAGCGCTACCTATTCTCTGTTTTGCAACTATACACATTTACTTCATTTTAGAAAACCCAAAAACACACCCATCACCCCCATTTCACATCTAGGTAGAGTGGGCAGTGATCTCCCTTAAAAAGGGTGAGTTTGATGCTGATCTCCCATAAATAGCTTCCCTCTCTGTCCCATCGCTTTCTCTTCTGACCCTCCAAACACTTAACTGCTTCACATCCAGAGAGAACTTGTCAGGCTTAATTTTATTCAGTTAAACTTAAAAGAGGAGATGTATCACCATAAGGAAAGTTCTCTTTGAATTTGTGTCAAATGTAAAAAAGTGTTTCTTACATCTGATGCAAATTGTTAGCTAAAATAGTTCACCCAACCTTGGGCCTGACAGATTTTGACGCAAATACAAAATAAACAAAAGTGATGCACGGAGACCCAGCGTTGGATATACAGTATTTCATTACAATCTGTGCATCTTGTAACTCCACTCTAACTGCTTCTATTGACACCTCACAAATTGCAAGCAGAACTTGGAACAAAGACCATGTTACATTGTCACAAAGAGATACAAGAGAAAAATAATGCAATTGTCATACATTTTTGCTCAAAATTTCCTTGACGCTTCACCTTTAAAGTGGACCATTTTAAGTAGAGTTTAACAGGGAGTTCAACAAATCAAAGTGAAAAAAATTAATGGACTACTGTACTTTACACCTTTGGCACTGGATTCTGGAATTGAACGGCGCTGAAAAGGAGGACATTTTCTGTCACAGACTCAGACACAGCACCCCTTCACTCTACAGCACCACATCCATATATTGAATTTCTGACATCTTGTACATTGCCCTTATCCTAACTCCATTTTCAGTGCCAAGCCTTTAGGCTATTCAACATTAAACTTACAACACTGCCATGCCTCCACTGTTATTTATATTCACTCTATCCTAATTTCTTTCCAAACTACACTTTTCTTTATACAAGCCTTATGTCACTAACTCCATTCATATTTCCCCATCTCTCCTTCCTTCTCCACTTCTCAGTTCACATGAACTGCTTTCCTATCTGCGCCCTTTGGCTCCACTCAGCTATAACCCTTGCTCTAAAACATACCCCTACAAATCCTCCTCATACATCTGCTTTCTGTCCCTGTCTTATTTCTACATGTTCTCGTCCTCACCTCTCACATGTAGCTTATTGTCCTTGTGGAGAAAACCCCTCTAACCTCATACCCATCCTCTGTCAACCTCCCTCTTCTTACCTTTCTCTTGTGACCTTTGGAATGCATGCTTCTTTTCTAATACATTAATCTCTGTACATGACTTCTTTTTCTCTCACTCTGTGCTCCTGTTAGCTATAACTGAGACTTGGATCACTCAGTCTGACTCTACACTAGAAGCTGCCCTCTCTTATTGGTGGCCTTTCTTTCTCCCACACTCCTTGCCCTGATAGCACGGGTGGAAGCATGGAGCTCTTCCTCTCCTTAATCTGCCATTACCAAACCCTTAGTTTTCCTCTTTACTTTTCTTCCTTTGAAACAAAGAAAATCAATCGCGAATATCATTTGTATTAAACCCATTGAACGCACTAGTGATAAACTAATACATTTATATAATTTTCATTCCTTTGAGCCTCACACTTTCCAGATTTCTTCTCCTCTTCTTTTCCATGTGGCGGTCACCTATCGCCCAACTACCTCTTTTCATCCCCCTTCAGTCTTTCTTTCTCACTTTGAATCCTATCCCTCCTCCTCTCTCCTCAGATTCCCCTTTTTATTTAACTTCTTCTTTTGGCCTTCACTAATGGACTGCAGACAGCACCCACAGGGATGGCCACTACCTAGACCTGGTTTTCCCCAAAAACTTTACTCTCTCTAACCACCATCTTATCTCGTTTTCACTCTCTTACTTCTCCCCTTCTCCACCTCCATCTACCCCTCATTTCTGCAGAAACCTGTGTTCCATCTTTCCCCTCTCAGCCCTGCTATAGACTCTGACAACCTGGTCAGGAAATTCAAGTCTGCCCTATCCTCCTCTCTTTATCTATGCACCCCTCTTTTTCTCTCCTGTTCCTATCCTTCTATCCCCAATCCCTGGCTAAACTGAGACACACGCATGCTCTGCTCCTGCACTCACTCCTCTGAATGCCTCTAGAGGAAATGTCATACTCTCGCAGACTTCCTTCACAACCAATTTATCCCATCAAGTTTAAGTTCTTCCCTCTCCCATACGAAGCAAACCTATTTTTTGTCATTAATCAACACTTACAATTCTAACCCATGCAGACTAATCTCTGCCTTTGAATCTCTACTCAGACCACGATCTGTTAGCTGCCTTTCTTCCTCTATTTCAAATCAGGAGTTTTCTGCCTATTTCAAGACAATGGCTGATTCTATTTGGGAAGACTTCCCTTCTGTATCCTCCTCACATTCTATATATCTTCCTAACTCTCCTCCTGCCTTCCTTGACTCCTTTCCCTCTGTCATAGAGGAAGATATATCGCTGCTGATCTCTTCCCTCTCTACCACCTGCCTTCTTGACCCCATGCTCTCCCATCTACGCAAACCACTGGCTCCTACTCTAATCCCTACACTTACACATATTTTCAACTCCTCGCTCTACTTTGGTACCCTTCCCGCCTCCTTCAAGCATGCAACAGTTATACCCTTACTCAAAAACAGCAAGCATGACCCTACCCTCTCACTTATTATCACAATGTTTCCCTTCTGCCTTTTGCCTCTAAACTCCTTGAATGCCTTGTGTTCTCTGGCTTGTTCCATTTTCTCACCACCTACTCTTTCCTTGACCCCTACAATCTGGCAAAAGCACTACTCACTCCACTGAAACAACCCTGACCAAAATAACTAATAACCTCTGTGCTGCAAAAGACAAAGGTCATTATAATTCGCTCATATTACTCGACCTCTCTGCAGCCTTTTATACTGTGGACCGTCCTCTTCTCCATCACATCCTCCATACTCTTGGTATCCTTAAGAGATATCTATCTTGGATTTACTTTTACTTTTCCCATTGTACTTTCAGTGTCTCATTGTATAATACCTACTCCTCTGTTGATCTCTCTGTGGGTGTACCACAGGACTCTGTCCTGGGACTTCTGGTTTCTCTTTACGACCTCTCTCTAGGTGACCTTATCACATCTCTAGGGTTCAAATATCACCTATTTGCTGATGACACACAAATTTACCTTTCAACCCCCGACCTTATACCTGCTGTGCAGACCAAAGTCTCTTAATTTATTTCTGCTATATCAACCTAGATGAACCTCCACCAACTAAAACTTAACATGTCCAAGATGGAGTTCCTCTTATTTCCTCCCAAGCCTGGATCTACTGCCCCCTTCCACATTACTGTTGGCAGTACTATCATACACCCAATGTAACAAACACGCTGTCTAGGGGTCACACTTAACCCTTCCCTCACATTCTCCTCTCACATTCACAATGTAGCTAAAACCTGTATTTTTTTTACCTCCATACCATTGCAAAGATACGCCCTTTCCTGTGTCCATCTTCTGCTAAAACTGTAATGCAGGCCCTCATTCTCTCCCATATTGTAACCTTCTACTGTTCAGCCTTCCTGCCTCTCACCTTTCTTCATTATAATCTATCCTAAACACTGCTGCTAGAATCACTTTGCTATCCCCTAAATCTTTCTCAGCATCTCCCCTGCTGAAATCCCTCTCCTGGCTTCCAAATAAACCCTGTATCACTTAAAAAATGATTCTCCTCACTTGTTAAGGCTAGCCCCTCATTACTGTACATCTCAGCCCTGGTTTCTCGCAATACACCTGCCCGACTAAAAAGTTGTAAAGGTATCTGTACCATGTTAGCCAAGCTTAATAATCAAAAACAAATAGTCAATACCGTTCTGTGGCTAACGTTAGCCACAGAAAGGTATCGACTATTTGTTTTTGATAATATATATATACATATACATACCTTAAAAGAAAAAGTATAAGGTGCGCAAAACTGATTTAAAATAGTGTTGCAATGATGTCTATGGGCTCTATGTAGTAAGCGCCGATAAGGCTTTTTTCGGCATTTTTTGCCCTCCCGATTCAGTAAGCGCCGATAAGTGGGAATTATCGGCAACTTTTCTTCCTGATAAAAAATTATCGGCATCCGGCTGCCGATAAGCCAATTATCGGCACTTTTTGAACCCAGCTGAATTCAGGTAGCCCCGATCAGCTCTTCGGTGCTGATCGGCACTCCAGAATGGAGAGTTTATCGGCAATCCAGCCCGCCAACTAAAGTTGGCAACTTGGTGGAGGAGAAGCATCGGCAAGGGCGACACTTAGAAAAAATCAGGCCTTTTTCCTGTCTGTGATTGATGCCGGGGGTCTCCGGAGCTGATACCAGCACCGGAGGCCCCCGGCAAGCATCCGAGGCAGGAAAAATGCATGTACAGCCCACTTCATTATCTTAGCGGCAAACCACACTAAATAAATAAATAAATCTAAATAAATAAATAAATATCTCTATATAAATAAATAAATAAATACATATATATATATATATATATATATATATATATAACCCCAACAACCCCTAACATACACATACTGCTGCGGCCAAGTTTATTCGAGCATTTGCCCGTTCTTGGCCGCAGCAGTAGCCTGGCGCGCGCCCGAGAGTGACGGGCGCGCGCCGAAGCAGCGGAAGAGCGCCCTCCGATCGGGGCGCTCTCCCTACCGCTGCCGGGTCCGCCGGGTCCCCCGGAACCCCCTGCCGCTGTCCCGCGAACGCGGGACACCAGGGCTCCCTCGGGGAGCCCCTGGACGCGCGTGCAGGGGGCGCACGCTCCCGAAGACGCGTGATCGCGTGTCTATGACGCGCGGCACGCCGAGGGGCGGCCACTAGCAAGCCGGGAAATCTCCCGGCTTGCGGTACCGGCCACACTTTAATAAAGTGTGTCGGTAGTGTATATGCACATCAATGATACTATAGGTCGGCGGAGGCCCTCGGGTGTTACCCGCAGGCCTGCAGTACCAATTATGTGCCCCCCCAAATTAATGTCTAAACACATACATAGTTATAAAGAAATAACCCCCCCCCCTTAACACATACAGTATAGTAATGGCCACAATTACTATTATCCACAAAGGGATAATAGTGAATGTGCCCTTTTTAAATACATAAACAGCAATAAATACATTGAATACATATAGCACTCACCACCCATTTCCGGCTGCCACGATAAAGGCCATCCTCCTCTTCATCCTGTCCATGCCCTCTCCGCTGCAGCAAAACAGACACAACAATGAAAACATCCAATGTAATGTCCCCTAACCCCTTAATCACCATAGCGGTTATTAACCGCTACAGTCATTAAGGGGTTAACCCACCCTCACCCACCACTCGGAAGGCCTATATATAAATAAATCTAAATAAATAAATAAATATCTCTATATAAATAAATAAACCTCCCACAATAACCCCCACCCCATGAGGCCTAACCACCCACACCCACTACCCACAAGGGAGGCCTACCCACATACCGTTGGGGAACCCCCCCGCACCCCCATTACCCACAATAAAAACAATACAGTGACACACAATAAACATCATTATATTTATTAAATACATTACCCACCCCCTGTGCCCCCCCATAAATACAAGATTTATCCTTTTACAAACAGGGTTCATAACACAGCCCCACGCGAGTCCCCGGTGGGCTGGCGGGGCACCTGACAGACCTACAAGGTACCAGCAGCCCTTTTCAAACAGGTTCTGGAGGCCTGTTGGTGGGTCCCGCCAAGTGCCATGGCCCCCAGGTGGTATCCTTGGGTTACCGTGGGCCTCAATTGGGTCCCCACGGTAGGCCCAAGGATGTCTGGGAGCCCCGGGTCAGACCCACAGGTGTCTGCGGGGCCTCGGGTGGTTCCCACGGGGGTCTGGGGAACTCACAAGTGCTCACTATGGGTCCACGGTGCCCCCACGGATGTGGGACCACCGCTTCATCCCCGCACTTATGGGTCGGCGGTGCTCCCACAGATGTGGGACCACCGCTTCATCCCCGCAGACTACGGGTCTGTGGTGCCCCCACAGATGTGAGGCCACTGCTTCATCCCCGCATGTGTCACCCGTGGAACCACCAGCCTGATACCCGTGAGATACCCGAGGAGACCCGCAGGTAGTCTCCAGAGGTCCCACGCAGAACCACGGAACAAACCCTGAATGTAAAAAATATAAACCTGGCCTATACATTCAATACAAACACCCCCCCCCCAACACCTACAGTACAATAATGTGCAAAATAACTATTATCCAGATAGGGATAATAGATTATTTGCCCATTATTAAAAACATTAACTAGCATATTCAAATAAATAATAAAGTGCTACTGACCTCATCAATAAGAAGTCTCTGTCGCCAGCAACATGCTTGTCTTGCCCACAAAATACATTGCCAAAACAAAGCCAATACATTGCAATTACATTCAGATATCAATTAACCCCTTAAACACTTATCGGATAATAACCGCAAAGGTAATTAAGGGGTTAAGCCACACTGGCCCGATACTCACCCTTCACCCATGAATTTGTACAGTGGCTTCATCATGCAAATATATATATATACTCTCCAACTGCAATCCAGGGGGAGCATAAAGGGAAATAGAACAAAAAACAAAAAACAATCTAAGTGCAGACAGTTTTTAAAAGGTGTATAAATTTGTGTTCTGTCTTGGCTCCTATGTGTTGCCTACTTACAAGATGTAAGTCAAAAACGAGCGGTTTTGACACACAATGGTCTCTGCTAGGAGGATTTCTTTAACCAGGTAGTGGGATCTCCAACTCTCAGCTCAGCAGCAGTGTATATGTAAAAGAAATGATACCATAGTGCAGACCAGTAACAATAAAAAACTCGACTTTATAGGGTAAAAATAAACACTTACAATAAAAACAAGTGGTTAAGGCATGTATCACATTGATAGTGATTGAGGAGAGAAAATGGTTAGCTCCAGGCTCACCCGCCTCCTCCGGTGTGACTGCGTGTGAACCACCGCTCTCTGTGACCTTTCACCTCCACTGGTGCTCGCTGTCTCGCCGGTCTAGTCCCCTCGTAGATCCCCTCTTGTGTGGGCTATTCGGCTCCCTTTGCTGGGTATATACAGGAGTATACAGGTGCTGCAGAGGACTTGGACTCCAGCTCTCTCACCGGTCAATGGTCCCGCCTTGCTTGCTTCAATGCGTCACTTCCGCTTAGTCCCGATGCGTCACTTCCGGTCGCGGCTGTGTGAGTGACACTCCTGAGGAAGCCACACACCTGGCGAAACGCGTAGAGTGGTAGCCGCCCTGAGAGGAGAGAGGAGAGATCTGGGAGCTGACACTCACACAGCCGCGACCGGAAGTGACGCATCGGGACTAATATATATATATATATATATATATATATATATACAAATAATGTAGAAGGGTTATCAAAAACATGCTGTACTCCAAATAACACTTCTCCATACAGATACACTATAATAAAATTAATTTCCTTTAATAATCCTAACTGAAGATACAATCACAATCATCAACTGCCAAACAAATACCTCAAATGCCAATCAACACATTGTATGCATCATATATACAATGTAAATGCAATCTATGCACCATATACATTCTGCAAATGAATGTTAAAAATAACATTGCAAGCAAAATACAAATACCTCCCAACAAGTATACGATTTTAACCCATTCAGTAAACATAAATCAATTACCATTCATTAATGACATCCCTAAACAATTTACATTCCATCCCTAACAATTAAACAATTAACAAATTCAAGCCTTGAACAGAACAATTTAGCCTGTGAAAAAATATATGTACCAACAAGAATACAAAATTGAAAACCAAGGCTAACCCTGAGCTCAAGTGCACCATACAATATCAACAATTACATCTATCTCATTTTAAAATACATTCTACTCACATTTATGCATAGCAGCATAGACAAATTAATTTAAAACACATCAAATCAAGCTTTTAAAACAACATCATTTCTTACCCTGTATGTATATATATATATCGGCGGCTGGCTTCAAATTGAGACGACATAGGCTTTTAAAGGCCTATGACGTCACATTTTCGTCATGGTTCCCACGGTACCAGGTAACCATAAAATAAAAAAACCATTACCACCCACAAGTGTCTTTATCTTCTTTTTTCTAGTTGTAATCCATAGTGGGGGTCTTCTCCGTCTTCTTCTGTCTTCTTCTGGGGTCTTCTGTCTTCTTCCGGGGTCTTCTTATCTTCATACGCCACGCCCTGGTCTTCTTTCTTCATAGGAGGTCTTTAGGTCCCCATGTGACAGAGGCTTGGGGGAGAACGGATGTGACGTCATTGAAAGCCTGTCACATGGTACAGTAGCCAATCAGAGCGTGGGAAGTCTATCCCTGCTCTGATTGGCTCTAGAACCATGTGGCAGGCTTTCAATGACGTCACATCCGTTCTCCCCCAAGCCTCTGTCACATAGTATACTAGAGCCAATTAGAGTAGGGATGGAGTTCCCACGCTCTGATTGGCTACCATACCATGTGAGGCCGGCCATATTTCTTTTCATGACGTCATCTTAAAGGCAATTGAAGCAAAGCGATTCTGATTGGCTGTGCTTTCATTGCCTTTAAGTGACGTCATAATTTTTTTTTTCTCGGCCAAAACACATGGTTATCACGGCACAATCAGGGCCGTGGGAACCATGACGAAAATGTGACGTCATAGGCTTTAAAAGCCTACTGCACCGACACACTTTATTCGAGCAAATACCCAGTATGTACCTGGCAGATACCTGGAATGCGCCGCTCCTCACCTCTGACAAGCCCCGTTGCGTTTGCCTTCCCAGCCTGGGTTCATGCCTGGCTGACGGGCGGCTGATCTGTTAAATGATAATGATTAGGATTTAATAGGCTGCAATGCTTCGCGTGTCTACCAGATGGCATAAATTCATGAATTGTAATGCAGTATATATATATATACTGTGCAGTATTGCAGCCAGCGGGAATAAAATGCTTCAATCCCTGCTTGGAAAATACCTCAATGCACTCGGGCAGAAAACAGTCACAAACCTCAATACACCCGGGTATACCCGAATTCGTGGGACTAGCCGAGCTCGAATAAAGTGTGTCGCCAGTGTATGTCGTCTCATTTTCAAGCCAGCCGCCGAGGAGGAAGGACCTCCTACAGAAGAAGAAGACCAGGGCGTGGCCTAAGACGGGAAGAAGACACCGGAAGAAGATAGAAGAAAGAAGAATACAGATGATGATGGATTACAAATAGAAGACCCGTGGATTGATTTGGATTTTTAGTTTAATGTTTATTTATTTATGGTTTTATATTTTATGGGTTCCTGTGCCTGGTGGTTTTGTACGTGAGTAACCAGTTCAACGAGAGTCGGTGGGGGCAAGTAATGGTAAGTGAACTAAAGAAATGTATTTTATTTAACTTGTTAATTTTTTTAAAAGCTTTTTTAACATGTATATTTTTTTTTTTGTGGTAAATCATTTCTTGCCACTGTATGTATGTATGTATGTCTAGAGAGATATATACATACAGGGTAAGAAATTATGTTGTTTTAAAAGCTTGATTTGATGTGTTTTAAATGAATTTGTCTATGCTGCTATGCATAAATGTGTGTAGAATGTATTTTAAAATTAGATAGATATAATTGTTGATATTGTATGGTGTACTTGAGCTCAGGGTTAGCCTTGGTTTTCAATTTTGTATTCTTGTTGGTACATATATTTTTTCACAGGCTAAATTGTTCTGTTCGAGGCTTGAATTTGTTAATTGTTTAATCGTTAGGGATGGAATGTAAATTGTTTAGGGATGTCATTAATGAATGGTAATTGATTTATGCTTACTGGATTGGTTAAAATAGTATACTTGTTGGAGGTATTTGTATTTTGCTTGCAATGTTATTGTTAACATTCATTTGCAGAATGTATATGGTGCATAGATTGTATGCATCATATATACAATGTAAATGCAATGTGTTGATTGGCATTTGAGGTATTTGTTTGGCAGTTGATGATTGTGATTGTAACTTCAGTTAGGATTATTAAAGTAAATTAATTTTATTGTAGTGTGTCTGTATGGAGAAGTGTTATTTGGAGTACAGCATGTTTTTGATAACCCTTCTACATTTATTTGTATATTGGTTCATCATGTTTGTGTGTATATATATATATATATATATATATATATATATATATATATATATATATATATATATCTCTGTATGTGTGTATATATATATATATATATATATATATATATATATATATATATATATATATTTGCATGATGAAGCCACTATACAAATTCATGGGTGAAGGGTGGGTATCGGGCCAGTGTGGCTTAACCCCTTAATTACCTTTGCAGTTATTATCCGATAAGGTGTTTAAGGGGTTAATTGATATCTAAATGTAATTGCAATGTATTGGCTTTGTTTTGGCTTTGTATTTTGTGGGAAAGACAAGGATGTTGCTGGCGACGGAGACTTCTTATTGATGAGGTCAGTAGCACTTTATTATTTATTTGAATATGCTAGTTAATGTTTTTAATAATGGGCAAGTAATCTATTATCCCTATCTTGATAATAGTTATTTTGCACATTATTGTACTGTAGGTGTTGGGGGGTGTATGTATTGAATGTATAGGCCAGGTTTATTTTTTTTACATTCAGGGTTTGTTCCGTGGTTCTGCGTGAGACCTCTGGAGACCACCTACGGTCTCCTCGGGTATCTCACGGGTATCAGGCTGGTGGTTCCATGGGTGACACATGCGGGGATGAAGCGGTTGCCAAACATCTGTGGGTGCACCGCGGCCCCTTTCCTATATCTATAGGCAGCTATAATTATAGCATCAGATCCTGAATATCAATCAGGGATCTCCCTATGTACAACCAACCTACCTACCTACCCATAGTTAGGTTACAAATGATACAGTCACGTGCTGTTTGATTATATAATTTTATTTTAACCCCCCTTTTTTTATTCATTGTTCATCAATAAAGTATTTTAACAATATAACTATACATTCAGTTGTGATAGAGTGCTTATTTACTAGGTTCCTTTTCTCTTGTATACATTCATGTCCCTACCTAGTTAGCACCTCACTGTGGTTTACTACTTAAGATGTGCGGGTGTTCCCTTTACGTGTATCTGCCCTCTTTAACATAAATTCCCAGGTGCCTCGTGTTGGTTAGGTTAATGGCCGGACTGCAGTTTAAGACACTAAAATTTAAGGTATATAAAATGAGTTAGCCAAATGATCTAAGCATATATATATGACCTCGACAGTCAACCTTTGGAACGAAACAAGTTTATGATGCCTGTTATGATTGAGAGCTTTCTTTCGTCTAATCATTTGTTTGCTGAATTATACACAATGCAATTGGAACATGTGTTCTTAGCTAACTCTTGGGTGATGTGTTAAGAGTTTCTGCAGGCAGCATTTCACATTTAACTGTCTGCAGCTGTCTTTTGAATTGGGGTAAAGGTTTTGTTAAATGTAATACAGCAGCATATAGTCAAAAATGAGAGCATCTGGAAAATTAAGTCACACTATTGGCAGCATTCACAAATCATCTATATATAATTACATCTGACTGGAACATTACCTTATTTAACTGTTGTGCATCACTGTTTTAAAGTGTTTTCTACTTTAATATATTACTGATACATGGGACCTAATTGTTCTGCCTGACTCGCATACATCTCATGCTTAATGCTAACTGTATTGGCTTTTTTTTTTCATTCTCATTATTTACCTTTTTTTTAGAGTAAATGTCTCCTCGAGAAAAAGCAATTCTGCATATTAAGGGATAGTTTCCAGATTATTTGTATTCCTTCTAGTTTAAGTGCACAGGAACAGCTCAGGTTAAGGCTTTAAGGTTATATATATAAATGTAGCCTTGGTCTCCAGCGGCTCCTAGAGACCCCCCTCCTTTGGGACAGCGCGGTCGCGGGTGCCGCCGGAGCCAGCGACGGACTTGCCGGCTGCTTCCAAAGGTGGGGGCCGGAGTGGTGAGAGCCTTAGGAGGCTCGGCGGCGCACCCGGCTAGCGGGGGCCGCCATTGCAAATATTCGCGCATGCGCAGTGATCGCGCATGCGCAGAAAGCTCACAGGAGCCAGGGAGAAGTCGCGTGAGTGCGAGAAAAGGCAGGGAAAGGTTGCGGCGGCCATTAGGTGTTCGTGCATGCGCAGGAGAATCACACACGCGGCCCCAATGCTCAGACAGGCTCCCCAGGAATACAAGTCCCATGGGGCATAGCGAGGGAGACACCAGGTGCCTGATAGTGGCCAATGAGGGCCAAGGATTCCCAGGCAGGGATATAGATACATATCGTGGGCTTGTAGTATGCAGTTCAGTTAGAGCTGGGAGCAGGAAGGAGAAGGAAGGGTGCAGTGAGAAAGCGGCTCCTGCACCAGGTAAGGTTCCCCCAGGTCCCAGATAGGCCCAACTCCCCACCAGGTTAGTGGGTAAGTGAAAAGGGATGGCCCCAAGTTAGG
This sequence comes from Ascaphus truei, assembly GCF_040206685.1. NCBI lineage: Eukaryota > Metazoa > Chordata > Amphibia > Anura > Ascaphidae > Ascaphus > Ascaphus truei. Next base: position 33,767,495 of record NC_134485.1, on the reverse strand, counting down.
GACCCTGCCCTTAGGTTCGTGGATGCATTCTTGTCAGGTCACAGCGGTCAGTGCTGTGAGGGCTGACAAGAGAGCATCGTGTCAGGTTGCAGTGCGTTGCTGCAGGGATTGGAAGGGTTAGGTAGGAGTGAGGCAGAGGGGACTCGGGTGGTACGGGAAGAGGTAGTGCAGGTGCAGGGGTTCAGGGACCCACTTGCATAGGACAGGTTCCCCGTAGGCCCATAGGAGTTTTCCCCTGAAGCCATTCAAGGTTGCTGTGCTATAGGGATGGCCTATAGTACAGCGAGCATCATCCTAGGTCATAGAGTCAGTTAGGGACTCATCAGGCGCTGTGTGTCCGTCCAGAGGGTTGGGCACCGATCATCATCATTGCTGCCGAGGCTATCCAGGTGGGATCACCCCGGATGGTAGTTCCTGTGTTCACCCGTCATCGGATCCTTTGCGAAGCTCCATTGCAGGCCCGAGCACTGGAGTGCTCGGCAGGTAACCCCTTTTTCAACAAGTGCACCAACGACCTTATTAGTTTCAAGTGACTGCGCAGTCACACATATCCTTTCTCTGAAAGAGTGCGGGACATTGTGAGGGGATTATTGGACACGGGGTGGGATCACCCGGTGTAGGTGGGAGAGGTTTACGATTCACGTTGTTAGTGTCTCCTATTAGAGGGACACCCGTTATTCTGTTGCTGTTATATGGTTCATGTGTGCACAAGTAAAGGTGTTGGTTATTATACAAACGGTGTGCTGGTTATTCGTATGTGTCCTGCAAGGAACAATTCCCACATTGCTGGGAACCATCGCAGGTGGAGGCGCTGTACCGAGTACAGGGTTACTCATAATACACATACCCCAGGTTCCCTGTGACGGAAGCTCAGCTCTCCTGGTTTGCCAAACAGGTATCGCACCACACTGAGAAGTAGTCAGATACACCACCCACCCCAATCTCACCTAGGGGGGGGGGAAAGAGGGCTACATATATATATATACAGTGTTCGACAAATCACCCAAAAATCAACTCGCCCAACCAAAAAATCTACTCGCCGCCTAGTCCCGCCCCCAACCCCGCCCCTAGTCCCACCCTCAACCCCACCCCTAGTCCTGCCCCCAACCCTAGTCCCGCCCCAACCTCGCTTTAAAATAAAATATATAAATAAAATACATTTAATAAATTCCTAGTCAGAACAACATTCGTTTTTGACATAAATGTATTTATTGTATTACATTATACTATAATTAGTCCTTGTTACGTGTGTGTGTGTGTATAAATGTCGGATCTAGAAATAAAAGCCAGATGTGAATGACTAGTTTCCTGAACCCCTTAACCAGTGTCTGGACGTCCCCGCTTCACAATATCTAAAGCAGCAATCCCGCCTGGGATCTTAACTGATCCGCAGTCCCTCAATGTCCAGGTACCCTCATTCCCACAATGTTATACATTGGAGGGGAGGTGTTTCCTACTTGTCTTCTGGGTTAGGGGGGGTTCCGATTTCTCCCGTGTGAAGCTTGAGTCAGATCTGGAAGAAAGCAGTATAGGTTATTTCGGTGTAGGTATAGGACAGTTAAGATATATAGGGTAAATAAGAGATCCAGACAGTGTAAGACAGACAGAGTGTGGGTGAGAGACACAGAGTGTGGGTGAGAGACACAGAGTGTGGGTGAGAGACACAGAGAGAGGGCGAGAGATACAGAGTGTGGGGCGAGAGAGAGAGAGGGCGAGAGAGAGAGAGAGAGAGAGAGAGAGAGAAAGAGGGCGAGAGAGAGAGGGCGAGAGGGTGAGAGAGAGAGAGGGTGAGAGAGAGGGCGAGAGAGAGAGGGCGAGAGAGAGAGAGAGAGGGCGAGAGAGAGAGAGGGTGAGAGAGAGAGAGGGCGAGAGAGAGAGAGGGCGTGAGAGAGAGGCAGAAAGAGGGCAGAGAGGCAGAGAGGGTAGAGAGGCAGAAAGAGGGCAGAGAGGCAGAGAGAGAGGGTGAGAGGCAGAGAGGGTGAGAGGCAGAGAGAGAGAGGGTGAGAGGCAGAGAGAGAGAGAGAGAGAGGGGGAGAGGCAGAGAGAAAGAGGGTGAGAGGCAGGGAGAGAGAGGGTGAGAGGCTGAGAGAGAGAGGGTGAGAGAGAGAGGGTGAGAGGGAGAGGGTGAGAGGGAGAGGGTGAGAGAGAGGGCGAGAGAGAGAGGGTAATAGACAGAGGGTTATAGACAGAGGGTGAGTGAGGTGACTGGGTGATTGGGTGACACCTCTGGTATCACACACACACACACACACACACACACACACACACACACACACACACACACACACACACACACACACACACACACACACACACACACACACACACACACACACACACTCTCCCATACACACACACACACTCTCACACACACACACACACACACACACACACACACACACACACACACACACACACACACACACACACACACACACACTCTCCCACGCACACACACACACACACACACACACACACACACACACACACACACACACACACACACACACACACACACACACACACACACACACACACACACCACACACACACACACACACACACACACAGACACAGACACAGACACAGACACACACACAGACACACAGAGACACACTCACACACACACACACACACAGAGACACACACACAGAGACACACTCACAAACAGAGAAACACTAACACACACACACACACAGAGAGACACACTCACACACACAGAGAGAGAGAGACACACTCACACACACACAGAGACACAAACAGAAACACTCACACACACCACACACACACACACACACACACACAGACACAGACACAGACACAGACACACACACAGACACACAGAGACACACTCACACACACACACACACACAGAGACACACACACAGAGACACACTCACAAACAGAGAAACACTAACACACACACACACACAGAGAGACACACTCACACACACAGAGAGAGAGAGACACACTCACACACACACAGAGACACAAACAGAAACACTCACACACACACAGAGACACACACACAGACACAGAGACACAGAGACACACAGACACACAAACACACAGACACACACACATACAGACAGGGTATTCATTGAAAGGAGGGGCCCACCTGTGCAGCAGTTCATCCAGCAAGGCAGGGGGTGCTGTTGGTCGGGCAGCCGGTGCGGTATGTCGGGCGGGAGGTGCGTGAGGCCGGGAAGCCGGGTGTGAGGTGAGTGAAGTCGGACGGGAGATGCGGGTGGTGCTGGTGTTCGGGCGGGAGATGTGGGCGGTGCTGAAAGTCGGGCGGGAGATGCGGCCAGCCGGGTGGGAGATGCGGGCGGGAGATGCGGCCTGCCGGGTGGGAGATGCGGGCGGGAGATGGAAAATGCGGACAGCCGGGTGGGAGATGGAACATGCGGGGGCGGCAGATGGTACATGCTGGCGCCAGGCTCCAATGGTGGCTCGGCTTGTGCGCCTCAGCTCCTTGACACTGCGTGATGTCATGACGTCACAAGCGTCATGTTGGCATGACAACACGGTGTCTGACGTCGCGCGGCCATTGCAGGTACAGAAGGCGCCAAATAAAATGGGCTCACATAGTGCGAGCAGGGAAAATTGCATGGGGAATTCCTAGAGCCGCAGAACTACTCGCCCGCGGCCTAAATCCACTCGCCACGGGCATGTATTTATAATTAATTGTCGAACACTGTGTGTGTATATATATGTATATATATATATATATATATATATATATATATATATATATATATATATATATATATATATATATATATATATATATATATATATGTAGCCAGGTTCAAGCAAAAATAAGGGGAGTGAGGGAAATAAAAAAAAGGGGGGAAGAGAAAAAAAATCCAAAATTTATAAGGTTTTCTCTGTCTGTATCCCTGACACACACACAGGGGGGAAGAAAGAGGGAGAGAGAAAGAAAGAAAGAAAGAAAGAAAGAAAGAGAGAGAGAACTCACAGCAAAGACCCCAGGATTTACAAAATAACTGGATTTTTTGGGGTGCTCCTGCAAGTTTCCAGGTGTGAGGGGCTGGACGAGTGCCTCTTATTTTGAGGGGGGAGTGAGGTGGTGGAGTGGGGGGGGGGTGAAGGGTATACCCCCACCTCCTTTTGGATTTTTTCTCTTCCCCCCTTTTTTTTTTATTTCCTTCACTCCCCTTATTTTGCTCTCCCCCCCCCCCCCCATTCCTGCTTCTGGGGGGTGTGAAGCTGCTCTCAGGAGCCCAGGTGGGGGGCAAAGACCCCTTTAAACTCACCTTCTTCTGCACACAGAGTCCTTTCCGGTCATACCTGCGATGGAATTCTGGTGACGTCATCAGTGGGCTGCTGTATACCGGAAGTATACATCCAACGCGGGAGAGAGCGCTCTGAGACTGAAGCCAACACCTTACCTGCAGACCGCGACTTCCCACACTGGCTTAGACGATATCGTGTGAGAGAGAAGGATCCACTCCCTCGATCGATCGGATTGCCATGTGCTGTTGCGGTAGCAGTTTGGTAACATGTCCATAACATGCCATGCTTTCTAATCATTGAATTGATGTACGTGAGATACTCACCTGCTGTTCAACAATTTATATAATTATTTTAATACTACACTATGAGGTTTTGCGCTGTTTTTTCTTTTTGTTTTCATATATCAATACCAGAATACTTTTGTACACACCATACGTAATTACTGTACCCAGAACCTCCACATCTACAGATTACTCCCTAGGAGAATCCAAATATCAATAATTAATGCCTGGGGTCAGGCTTCTTTACCTCTCGCCCATTGTGATCAATCACTGTGATACTATAGGATCTAGGCGGCCCATTTTCTGGTCTGTATTCCATTTTGTTCATGTAAATGTTGCGCCCAACACTCCAAATCCTCATTAAAGAGCATATTCTAGACTCTGTTCTGTGCTCGGAATAGCTAGACTTGGACTTGAGGTAGTCCTCCACTGCTTCCCTTAGCCAGGTACTCCTATTGTCCTCTATCTCCTGCATTAGAGGTTCGGGAACATAGGGATATTCCAACCCATGCGATTGCTTATACCTCGCTACTACGGCCCTCTCAGCCCTGCTAATCCTTACTAGTTTCTTATTCCCTGCTTTGCCTGGCAGGACCCAAGACAGTGATTCTTCAGGGGCAATAACGTCATAAAGTACAGATGATCCAATAGGGGTGACTATTTCCTTCTGAATTTCATTCCACCTTCTTACTAATTCTTCATGGCGCTCCTCAGCTGAGTATTTGCCCACATCCCACCAGTGGTCAACTATATCTCCCCGCATTAATACAAATCAGGTGTGGTCTAACCACTCAGAATACCCTTCATACAATGGAGCCAACCACTTGGTACTGTGCTCCAAGGACTGCTCCTTCACTGCCAATGCAGCCTCAGACTCCTCAGTCTCTCCCCCGGAAGAGACACCTGAAGTAGTGTTTGAACGTGTGGCCGTCCCATAACGTTTTGCCCTTCCCCTTACGATATGTGTATAGGTAGTGGGGTTCAATTTCGGGGATGTCACCGCAGGTATTACTTCCCTCCCCGACCCCTCATCGGACGTAAAACATTCCCCCCAGTCCATGGCCGACCCAGGCCGTTCCTCCGATGTGTCCCGTGACTCCCCAGACCACCCTTGGCTCGATCGGGACCCCGAGGAAGATGTGACAGGGGCAGGGATAGGGGCAGTGGCCTTGGGCAAAGGGAAGGGGGAAGTGTCCTTACATTGCAGAATCATGATCAGCAGCTTGGCTATGCCGGGACCCGTGGCAACATTGGGCAGAGCAGGCTCACCATTCTTCTTGCTGCTCTGACTCTTTACTGCTTGCCGGTATCTGTCCATATCCTCCTGGGACAGACTGGTTCTGTGATCAGTGGCGGTGACAGATGCTTCCTGTCGGCTCTGCTGTGGCTAGCGGAAGTGACATCATCATTCTCGCGGGAAGACGCGCCATCTTGGGTGGGGTCCCCCACGGGAACTTCCTCCTCCATTTCGATGTCCAGCGCCGGATACTCTAGGTCGCTCCTCAGCTCCGCTTGGGCCTTGGTCGGGCCTTTCTCCTCGGCCGCCTCCATCGGAGCCTGTGGGAGGTAAGAGTGTATCTCACCACTCCGCTGGCTTGTGATGAGGTCCTCTTCTCCCGACACGCTGGGAGTCGCCACGGCTGTGGGACTCTTCCGCTGCTCCGGCCGCACCAGCGCATGCTGTCGGGGAATCTCGATACTCAGCTCCTCGAGACCACTGGTGAGTAGCTTCTCTTTACTTTCAGCACCGCTGTAGTGGCCCGCCGGTAGGCGCATCACCACCGACGTACGTCTTCCACTCTCATCGTCCGACGAGGCAGACGCCGATGACGGTAAGGGTACCACCGCAGGGGACCGACAGTGAGGTTCCAGGTTCTCGCTGCGGTTGCAGGCCCAGCGCCATCCTTTTTAGGTACCGTCATTAGTAGCGATCCCCATTCTCCGGGATCGATATCCTCTCTCTTATTTCTTGGTGAGGCTCCAGCCGTCATCATGACTGTATCTCCTCCCGCCCCCCCCGGCGTGGCCAGGCACGAACGGCTCCACGGCCCACAAGTAATGGATGCCACATTGAGGGCATCTCGCAGTGGTGCTGGCTTCTCCACCCGGTAGCCTTCCCTGCATACACAAGCACCGCAGTATTTCTCTCCCACCCGTCTACACTACCAGGAAGCCTCCTGGCAGTTGGTAGGGGTGTATGTCGACGTCCGCCATGACACAATTAGTAGTTGCGCTGGGTAAGGGAGACACACGGCACAGCAGTCTCTCTTGCTCACCAGCTCTTCGCAACTGAGGGACTGGAAGCGCACATCTAGCTCCTCCCTCAGTCAGCTCCATCTTCCATTGGCAGACGCAAGGACCCCTCCCTCTGGTGGAGATTAGAGGAGGGTCCCACAGCTTCACGTCATGACCCAGAATCGGCTCTGAGACTGTCACAGTCCAAGAGGGCGCGGCCACGGCTTTCGCGCCACTTCCCCCATCAGGGTGGGGTTCTCACTTTCGTGCCTCTCCCAGCCAGGTTCTTGCAAAAGTATTTTCTGCACACAGCCCACGCGGTCTCCCAGGGAAGCGGAAGCCGCCATTTTGGATCACTCTGCAATCCATATTAGCAGCAGTTGTAACTTGAGTAGTAATCACCGTCTGGCATACAGATACTCCCTCAGCATTCTCAAATATAATCGCAATGTCCTCACAGCTATCCTCCAGGTTTGCACCCTGGGAATTTAGGCAGAACAATATAGGCGCAGCTACAGCTTTTGCGCCACTCCACAGCAAACTGGCGAAAGTCATTTCTGTATTTTGCACCTCCGTGGTACACACAACACGTGCGCTCCCCCTCTCTGGTGCGAACCGCCATCTTGGACTCTCCGCACCGCGCGGGACATCATCACTTATTGCCATCTTTACTTTTCTTTTGCAATCGCACATGGTACTTCTCTGCTGGGTAGTCGCCATTCCGATGCAATAAAGTATGCCAGTGCACCTCTACATGTATCTCAGTGTGTCTCTCTCAGATGTATGCACTACCTCAGGCTAGGCTAACTCTCTCTGTGTATGCTGTACACGATCTCAGTCCAGTATGTGCTCTGTGGTGTTGGGATGTGCTCCGATCAAAGACGATATCATATAAGGGAACAAAATAAGAACACAAATAGGGTAATATTGTATCGTGTTCGTGAACCAGCCCGTGTCGTCTCCACCGTATAACAGCTGCGGAATCCCTCAGATGCCCCTCTTGTGCTGCTCGCCTCCCTGTAATGAAGTCTCCGGTCTCGGTGCACAACCAGTGCGCAGTCGGCTCGGGACAGGGGGAACTGCCTCTGCACGCAGTCAGCTTGGGACAGGGGGAACTGCCTCTGCACGCAGTCAGCTCGGGAACAGGGTGAACCGCCTCTCCAGAGACACCAGACGCCAAACAGGGATCTCGCCAAGAATCGGAATGGCAGCAGCAGATTCGCCGCGTTGTGACTTTAAACCAGCATGCACACACAATGTATTTCTGTTGGTAATGTCACCAGAGTTTACAGCAGGGCAGCAGATACCCACCCTACGCGTTTCGGAAGTGAAACCTTCCTTCCTCAGGAGCAAAAAGTTAATGATTCAGTCCCTGCACGTCCATGGCATTTATAGTCCTGATTAAAAGGCACAGTGTACCTGTTGATTTGTTCTGACATGCGCAATGATGATTGCAGCGCTGTTAGGAGTCCCAGCTCTTTGTTTTAATTCATGTATTTTTAGTCCATTATATTGATTCATCTGGTTCACTGTATTTGTTTAGTGTCCATTTGTTTTACAATATTACCCTATTTGTGTTCTTATTTTGTTCCCTTATATGATATCGTCTTTGATCGGAGCACATCCCAACACCTGATCCAGCATCTGATCCGGGTTGTATATATCCTTTATTTATTGGGTTTATGTGCAGGGCCCCATAGATATAAAATTTGTGTCACATGTTGTTTCTCTGACCTGGTGGTCAGTGTTATATCACAGGCAGCCGCCATTAATTATTAGCACCACTGAAATTTAGCGCTACCATTTCTGTTTTCTGGTTACTGGCTAGAGTACTCTGGGCTTCTCCATGCAGTACTTAGGGCGTCACCTACTGTTGGCTACACCTAGCGCAGACCCTCCCAGTAGTTCCTGACCCGCGTTAACCAGGCTACCCCATGAGCATGGCGTCCTACGACTAGCTGCCTCAAGGTGACTAGAACAGCAATAGCCCTGTCTCCAGATCTACCTTACTCCATTCCAGGCCCTAGGGTGTGCTTTGCGAGTAGCCATCTACCCCTGACTACCCCTAGGCTCCCTTCCATTCCGCAGCAAATTACTGGAAGCATACATGTTCCTTTCCTCAGTCAGCCTAGCTAAAGCCTGTCCTGATGCATCTCAGCAGCGCCTCCAAAAATGTAACGGCTGTACCCCCACCCAATCTCATATTGGCCCCTATGTGAGGATACTGTCCCATGTCACAGGTAATGTAGTGTGGTGAACCTGCTGGCTTACAGGACTCCTGAGTCTCCCGCTTAATGGTATAGGGGAATTCACCAGGACTGGCTCGTGAGGTAGTGCTGAGATCTACTCACAGCGCCTCCATCTCTTCCAGGTCCCCACGACAGCAGGGAGGAGTCTCTGGAAGAGAACCCCTGGGTGCAGCTTCTCCCTGATTGACTCCAGTCTCAGGCAAGAAGGTTCTTTTAATCAAGGCAATCTTTATTAACATCTTCATAATCAGACTGCCCCTCATAGCGGACGGTCTTTAGCCGCATATGTTCAAGGTTGCCCACCTCAAGGAAGTCCCTGGACACCACTCCTAGTCAGGGCCCTAGAAGCTGTCCTTGCTCTTCCCTTACTCTCTAATAGAGTAAGGGGAATAGTCTGCCCACCTCTCCCCTAAGGGAGGGCCACAATCCTTGCTAGAGCCCTGGCACTGTGTTGGGTCAGAGTCACACACTGCAACTCTGCTCTGCAGCACATCACACTGAGCACTGCAACTGACACAGTGAACAGACACACACCCACTAACTTTAGGAAGTGATGCGTAATATATAGCTCCAGTAGGCACCACCCCTGTGTCACTGTAAGTGGACACAGAGCATGCTGTCACTTCCTTTGCTACACACTACAGCTCACAGGGGATGAGGGCAAACCTCATGATTACTCCTGGCAAACCTGCCCTCTTAACAGGGTTTACTGCACAGGAGGAGAGAGGCATGTAACCCCAAAATTACACAGGGCTACATATATATATACAAGTCAGATATAAGGGAGTTCCTTAACCACCATAAGATTATAATTCAAGGCCTGATGGACTATTTGTAATCCATGGATGGATCCACATCTTAACAGAAATCCTGGTCCCTGAGTTACTAGCCAAAACATTTCTCCATTGAGTGGCTATTTTAAATCTTATTTTCTTTTCCTCTGGAAGTATTCTTTTTTATCAGTTGCCCTGGAGATGGAGTTTAACTAAATTGATAAATTGTTAATATTTTAGTGTCGAATGTTTTTGTTACTATTTTGGATGAAACACCAAAAATCCCTGATATATTTTCTGGGGGAAAAAAACCCTTTGGAGTATGTAGAATAGAGGGGGGAGATATTCTTTCCCCGATGCCATGATATTTACTTAAGATTTAGCCCTTAACCAAAAATCCATTGAAAGTTGCCTTTGGGTCTGCTTCAGTATCTCTTCACCTTATATAGAATATCTGTAAAAGAGGAATTTGGACATGTTTTGCAATTCTTTAGATTAAGTAGAATATGGCTCTAAGGGGTCTTTAGACTAAATCTATTTTAAGCAATATTGAGAATATAACTTGCGATCATTGTTATTATCATCTTCAATTGCACATCCTTGGTATGCCTATACAGTGCCTTGATTGGTGTATTGTACTGTAGGTCTGTGCTGCTTTTTCAACAGGTTGTCTTTTCACCAGCACACAATCTTAAAAAAAAAAAAATAGAGGCGTAATATAAAGTAGTAGGTCAGATTTATTCTTAAAAATTAAAATTAAAATCCAGATGCACTCACAAGAAAAACATATACAGTATTCCTCAGAAGGCACTCATTGGCAAGTACGATCGGCCATCTGTCACCACACAGAGTCATAGGAACGCGTTCCAGACACCATCACGTGACCTCAGCGCATTTCACAACACGTGATGCTGTCTGGCGCTGGTTCCCATTGGCTGGTGTGGCAAAACCAGGAAGTGCCGGCTGGCAAACTATCAGCTGTCGGAGAAGTGCAGTCCGGACACACATCAGCACCTCCCGGCAGCAGTATCACTCCACACTCCCGGTTTGCACCCCCCTCTGTGGTTGATGTTTATTTGCCATTGCAGTTAATTTCTGTTATAAGTTCTTCATGCCTTAGTTTTTGTATATGTAGATTTGCACATTTTATAGTTTAGCTGTTTCTTGTTTTTTTTTGGTTATTTTATTTAAGCATTTAGATTATTGCTTTTGTTACTGATTTTGTCATTGCTTCTATAGCATTACAGTGTTTTAAATATGATCATCTGGTTGTATGTGGGACATAGTGATTCTTTGTTTTTATTTTACATATATACATTTTTCTATACTGATCCCCGGTGCCCTGTTTGCATTTTCTTATCGTTTGTCGGTGAGACCTCCTTTGGGAGACCTCACATAGGAGGTTTGGGAGTACCTTTGGGCTGACAGCTGCAAGGGGCTCAGACAGCACTAGCACGGTTCCATCAATTTTACCTAATTTAAATATAGTTTGCATAGCCATTAGCATATCTCCCAGCCAGGTACCTTGGGTGAGCTCCTTTTTCAGCATTAAGCATGTCTCCCTAATTTGTTTAAGAGAATATAATAGGAGACACTTATTCAATTTGTAAGTCCCTCTGCCTTGAAAAATCTATCCAGATTTTGTTTAATGACAGATTTGAATGGGGGGGAAAGATTTAATCAAAATAATCGGCGGAATTCCATGAAACGGATTTGGACTGTTCCTCCCATCTCTACCTCCCATAATATGCATATTATATTAAACCGTGTAAGGCTAAACCATGTAAGGTTTGAGAAGGATTTTTATTTTACCAAATATATTCGTCGAGTAGAAGAATGATTTAAGGCTTCACCTTTTAAAGGCCATCTTAAAACAGCTCTTTAAAGACGCATTTGAGTAGCTCCCTTGGCTGAAACTGTACTGTAAATCTCACATGATGCATCCAAAAAAAAGGACATGCATTATAATATTACATTATTTAAATTCAGAATGGCAGGGTGCTCTTGTACCAAACTACGAGGTACATTGTAAGGCTGTTTTGGATTTATTTGTCAGTTGTAAGCAATGCAACCACAGCTAGTAAATCCCAGTATCATATATTTTCATGTAGAAAAATGTTGGCTGAGATAAATGTATTACATGCCTAGAACTGTGTATCTGTTTCAGGGGCTCCTCCTTTAGCTGTAATCCTTAAAGGAATTTGGGTTTTTGACAAGAACAAAGTTATCTAGCTACACATTTTTTTATTAGACAGACTGGTAATTAAAGCTGAACATTATGACTGCATACATAACATAATGCTTATTAAAAAAAAAATCTAAACAAAGCATTTATCTAAAATTGAACACATTTGCATTTGTTTTTCTGTGAACTAAATCTAAAGGAAATATTCAAGTGCTCGAGTGGGCACTTTTCTTTTTTTCTTTGTAATTATCAAAATTGCACATGAGCATCACTATCTGATATAATTGTGGAGTACGGCAGTAGGTTAAATCCATAGTGTCAGTAGCGCATTTATGTCTGTTTTTAATTATATACAGCAAATAAGGCTCCAACCATTATCATTAAAAATGTAATTCAAAGAACCATGATAATGGGGTGGGTTCTGAACAGTATGTGCAAATAAAGCATGCTGGTAAAGTACTGTAAATAACGGTTATAAACATGCCCATAATAATTGTGTCAATGCACAGTACAGTACATGAAAGAAGAATGAAAATAAGCTAAAAGTGATACATTGAAAAAAATGGGATCCATCTATAAACAAGGGTTATTAGGGAAAAACTTCCTAAAGGAAGAATCAAAATGGATGACAAAAAAGCAGGCTTTTAGCGTTTAACTAAAAAGCATAGAAACCCAATAGATTTGGGGCCATATTTACTAAGTGATGCTGTTCCATAAGACATATTCTGGTGTCAGAAGACAGAAGAAATGGAAATGCAGCTGTGTAGAAAAGAAAATATAATAATATTAATCTTGTAGTCTGGATGCATGTACTGTCTATAATGCACAATCATATTAGGTTTCTGAAGTTCATTTTACAAGGACAATTATAGGGGAGCAACCAGTTGCTTTTCTGGACAATTTACAAACAATGATTTGGTGCTAACAAAGGGTTAGGAGTGTCAATATCTGCTTTGCAGTTAAAATAAAGATTATGGTATATAGATTTATCATTTATTGTGGCCTGTGTTGATAGATTTATTGGGCAGAATTTCGGGGTTTTTTTTAACTTACATTTAATAGAAAATCGGAACAATACATACACGTATCATTTCATCAATTTTCTGGGATAAAATAATATCAGGGAAGACACACCTGGGAAGGGGGGGGAGGGGCCTAGTCACTTACTTGTGTTTAATTAGTCCAACCTGTACTTCCTCCGCACAATCACAGTCTCCTCTCTTCCAGTAGACTTCATATAAAGCCATCTAGTAGTCAGCCTTAACTGCCACTTCAAAGGAGAACACATCTGTAACTATTATAGCAGAATTGTGCCCATATTCACCCCTGTATGTCTGATTGAGCTAACTATGGCTACCAAACTTTGTCTGTCGTCCCCAAGCTTCCTTCTGCCTATAGATTAGCTGTGGCCATCTTGCAGAATGGGCCAACCGGGTCAGAGCTCAGATGGGTGCCTCTGCTCCACCCCCACTCGATGATGGCTACTCCGATCGCCGGGGGGAACTCAACTAATTTTGTTTAGTCCTGCAGCGGGCCTTGATCCCCCTGGAGGAAGCGATCAGCACTGCTCCCATGCCACCACGGATCCCCAGAATCAAAATGGCCATCTCGACTTCCTCAACAGGTCCCGCGTGATAGCAACAGGCAGGTAAATTTAGTTTATATTATGTTACCTGGATTTTTATTCAGGTGACTGTTTAGATGGAGGAGATGTCTCAGTTGGCCCTCTTCAGCTTCCTGGCGCCTCTCCGCTTCTCTCTTATAGCTGCCTTTTAGACTGATGGCGGCCATCTTGTTGTAGGGCCAGATAAGCGGTTTAAGGTCGGAGGCTCCCACTCCAGATCTGCTCTTGACCAGCAACCTTGGTCACCAAGTGGGGGAATCCCGTCTAGCCCTTGAAGGGCCCGTGCTTTACGGGGAAGAGCAAACCTCTTCACTCAAGTGACACCATGGCAGAGCTCTGGTGCAAAATGGCTACTCCGCTCTACACAGGGCCCAACTCGTTCAGCCGACAACAGATTAACCAAAATTGCCCGAAAGTTCATAAATTGGACATTGCCATGTACCTTATGGCTCACTTTCTTAGATAAAGCTAATTGTAATATTTTTTGATGGCCATGCTCGGTGGTTTGCTTGGGTCAAAGGGACAACTACTGCAGAGCTCAAGCTCGAGTGCGACTGGTTAGCTGAGCACAAGGCCACGCCCCCAAAATGTAGTTTTTTAATTAACATGTTATACTTCTGTAGCAGAGTCTCCCTCCTTACCTCCGGTGAGGGGGAACTGCTTGGTTGCCTGTCGGAGCTCCACACGAGTAAGGGGAGGTGGTGGCAGCCATTTCAGACTGCCACGCATGAACAGTGGCAACTGGAGCAGCGGCCATTTTTAACTGGCTTCAAAAGCCCACAGAGACTACAATCCCCAGAATGATTTGTAGGAATCGTGTGGCGGCCATCTTGGATTGGCTCCGCACAGCCTGAAGCGGGACTGCGTTTCATCTGCGTTCCAGGAACTTTTTGCACCGGACACGGGAGCACAGGCGTGGGGGTGTCACGGCCGGCAAAGACTCTGAGTGGTTACCTACTGGGACTATCTGTAATGTGAGCGTGGATATTTTTTATGCTATTACATTTAATTTTAATCTAACACTCATCTCTGGCCTTAACACCACTTGGTGGGGGTACACCCCAAGACAAAGGGGCATAAAGACCATCAGGACCTGAGGACAAGTACTCATAGACGATCGGGGTGAGGAGGGAGGAGAAGGAGGGGAATTCACTTTACGTGTGTACCACTCACAAATGGCTGCGTGAGTGCTTGTAGCATTTTTTGATTTAAACTCCCCCTTCCTTTCCCCAACCCCACAGTTAGTGCATTTACTGTGGTCTAATAAACCCCTGTGCACTGCAGTGTTGGATAAGGGGGCTGGCTTTTCAGCTGTGCAGCCTGCCTCTGGGTATTAACCTAGTTTTATATACTGGAATGATATTGGTTTAATCATGTGCTCCTCTATCTTTTTCTGTTTCTGTACTTATTCCTAAGGATTCAGGATAGATCCCAGGTGGGGGTGAGCAACGGGAGCCTTCAACACTGGTATGTTTTGAACAGCAGGGAAGCAGTGGAGGTAGTATTATTCATCTGGAATTTATAAGCGGCCGTAGTTTGCGCCCGAGCAATTTCCATTTCGCCAAAGCGTATTAGCCTGCGAGCCAGTTTCCAGGCATGACCAGTTCGCAGGTCATAACACTAACTGATTAAATCCTTATTTACCTCTATAATCAGAGGAAGGATGGTCCTGGCATTGAAACTGTCGCAACCAGCTGCATGAAAAGAAAACCCGCTTACTTGGAAAGTGGGGAGGGTCGAGCTTTAAACTCTAGGTGGGAGGAGCCACTAACCTCCAAAACAGCTGAGACAAACACACGGATACCCAGCAAGCTCCCAGAACCCCCCCCCCCAAATTACCACAATATATATATGTAGATAAGTGTCAAAAGGAGTGCTACAGTGCGTGGCTAATTGTATATAACAAGAAACGAAGAAGTCCAGGGCAACATACAATGTGACAAAAATACACAGTGAAATACCTATATATCTCTTGAAAAAGGGTAATTTAGTTAACCCTTTGGCCAAAACGTATAAGTCTGTGAGCCACTTTCAAGGCATGACCAGTTAACAGGTCCTAACACTAACTGATTAAAATCCCTATTTAACTCTATAATTAGAGGAAGAATGGTCATGCCTTAACAGTGGCTCGCAGGATTAACTAAATTACCATTTTTCAAGAGATATATAGGTATATCACTGTGTATTTTTGTCAAATTGGATGTTGCTCTGGACTTCTTTGTTTCTTGTCTTATACAGTCTTTGCCTGACTTTGCCATTGGCCTTTTATTTTTCACTGGATCCTGCAAGCAGATGTTTGTTTTGTTGCTTGATTCATTCTGCAGCCCCCTCAGCTGTGGTAGTGTACACTTCCAACAACCACATCCCCCCCCCGCCCCTCCTCACTCTCTATTTACCATAGGTACAGAGTGATGTTGTTAGGGATGCACAATCACACATTGATTTCCCCACTAAACTATACGTTCCATGCTTGCTGTGACAGTCCAAGGGTTAAGCCTGCAGTTAACGTTTTTAATGTTGTCATTTTTCTGCACTCCGTGGGCTAGGTCAGTACCAAAGAAGCAATGAGCTACATAAGTAGTATATACATAAAACTACATATAAACATATCTTATACTATATTAGTGAAAGCACTGTATGCCTGTCTGGATGTCCGGTGTCCCTAGGGGAAATCTCATTGGTCCCTTGGGCCGCCCGCCCCCGAACACCTCTCATTGGCCTGAGGCGGAGTGACGGGCCACACACACACACACACACACACACACACACACACACACACACACACACACACACACACACACACACACACACAGACAGACACACACACACACACACACACACACACACACACACACACGGTAGGGGGGGTGTTACATACATTAGCTAGGGGCGTAGGGGGGGGCGCGAGCAGCTTGCAGGGAAACCTGGGGGCGCTCCGTGCTGCTGCTTCTATGTCTGTCTTGCAGAGGGGGCGGGGCCAGAAGATCCGTGCTGCTGCTTCTATGTCTGTGTCTTGCAGAGGGGGCGGGGCCAGAAGATACGTGCTGCTGCTTCTATGTCTGTGTCTTGCAGAGGGGGCGGGGCTTCTCTCTGCACACAGACAAGCCCTCCTTCTCTTCCTGTCTGCTTCCCATTTTCAGCAGCATGGGGGGTTGGGGGATCGGAGCATGTCGCCCCCCCAGGTGAAATTGTGGACTGATTAAGTGTGTGTGTGTGTGTGTGTTGGTGGTGTTGGTGGGGGGGGGAGTGATTGAGTGTGTGTGTGTGGGGGGATTGAGTGTGTGTGTGGGGGGTGGGGGGGATTGAGTGTGTGTGTGGGGGGTGGGGGGGATTGTGTGTGTGTGTGTGTGTGTGTGTGTGTGTGTGTGTGTGTGTGTGTGTGTGTGTGTGTGTGTGTGTATTGTGTGTGGGGGGGATTGTGTGTGTGTGTGGGGGGGGATTGAGTGTGGGGATTGTGTGATTGCGTGTGTGGGGGGGATTGTGTGTGTGTGTGTGGGGGGGATTGTGTGTGTGTGTGGGGGGGGGATTGTGTGTGTGTGTGGGGGGGATTGAGTCCCCCCTCCCTTCCCTTTGCCCCCCACCCTCCCTGCCCTTTGCCCCCCTCCATGCCCTTTGCCCCCCCCTCCCTGCCCTTTGCCCCCCCTCTCCCTGCCCTTTGCCCCCCTGCCTTTTGCCCCCCACTCCCTGCCCTTTGCCCCCCCCTCCCTGCCCTTTGCCCCCCCTGCCCTTTGCCCCCCCTGCCCTTTGCCCCCCCTCCCTGTCCTTTGCCCCCCCCTCCCTGCCCTTTGCCCCTGCCCTTTGCCCCCCCCCCCTTCCACTCCATGCCCCCTGCCCTTCCACGCCCGGGCAACGCCGGGTATATCAGCTAGTTCTATATATAAATGATATAAACATCAACTTTACTGTAGTACCGACGAGTATTCCAAAAAAAATCTGGGGCAATCACCAACAAGACCCAGGTACATGCTGGGTACATGCTGGGTACATGCTGCAACATTTCAGTGACATTTCTGCAGACTGTAACGTTCGTGCTTGCCACAAACTGGTACCGGACCGCGGGGCTGAGGTGGAGATGTATAAGTACCGACCTTAAGCCACGGAGTCAGGTCCGGAGTGCGGATTCCGAAATCAGACATAGCCAGGTCAGGATTGGAGAAAGTAGGGTTAACGTTATCCAGGCAGGGGTCAAGGCAGGCGGCACAGGAGCGGTGGTCGAGGAAACAAGCTGAGGTCATCAACAGGAAATCTTGGGTGAAGGTACTTCAGGGATAGGAACAGGAACTGGAAATCCATTGCTTCAGCACAAAACGGCACCCCCTAGCCAGGTACAGCCGAGAGCGGTGGAAACCACTGGGAACAGGAACTGCAGAATCCAGTGCTTCAGCACAAAACGGCACCCCATAGCCGGATACAGCCGAGAGTGGTGGAGACCACTGGGAACAGGAACTGCCAACAGGAAGGCCACAGGAACAAGGGGTGCAGACACGCCACAGGAAACACTGGGGACACCAGCGTAGCTGCTTCAGCGCAGTGGCGAAGTCTGCCAGGAACAAGGGAAGCAGCGCCGGGGCTGCTGAGCAAGAAGGCCTTGTGAAGCAGGGGACTGGAAGCAGGATACCAGGCACAAGGAGGCCTAGCAGGCCAAACAGGGAGTCTGTGACACGCACAGTCACTTGCAACTTGGATTGCAAAGTCTATGTCCAGCAACTTCCTGATGGCGGGGCAGTAACTAAATAGCACAGGAGTCCAATCAGGCCAGAGCTGCACAGGAGGCAGCAGGAGGCAGGTGATTGCAGAAGCAGGGAATAGTTCGTCTGGAACCTGCAAAGCTCCGGATGGATGGGCTCCAGCCAAAGCCAGGAGTGGATTCCTGACACAGACAGAATAATGGGACTTCCAGGGACCCCTGCTGTGTTAAAACGATGGGCCATTAGTCTCTGCAGAAATGTCACTGAAATGTTGCAGCATGTACCTGGATCTTGTTGGTGATAGCCTGATTTTCCAAGGCAAGTTTAAGGCAAGTTTTAGAATACTCATCTGCGCACCTGTAAATCAATTTTTAGCAACTACACCTCTCTAGTAAATGTGTTATATTATGTTGCATAGTAACTGGATGCCTATGACTATTTTAGTAGTTGGCTGAAGAGGAGTTTTTTTTTTACATGCATAGGGTGGGCACCACACATTCCTGTTTACAGTACACAAACCCCTACAAGACAATAGGGAGCTGACATGATGTAGCTGTGTTTGGCTGGTGACATGGTGACTTAGTCATGTCAATAAAATTCACAAGGTTGAATACCTGCAGCATACGATAGAACAATATAAGGTACTTTGCATTAACCATATCTCTGCAAGAGGGGTCACAGATATCACACAGCAATTACAGCGTAGCAGCATACTTAAGGGTACCGCTGACCTTTTGCACACATATCGTTGCTCACTAAATGATTACATGGACCTGGCTGCCCCTTTCTTTGTTCCCTGTACAGTGCTGTGTTCCCAGCAGTGTTGAGAACTTGCAAAGAAAGTTGACACTCGTAGGCTGATACTATTCTCCACTCTTTGTATCTGCACAGCCCTTTCCAGTTCGGGTCAGGAACGTAGCGATGGCAGAGAACTTCTTACACAATCTGCCTTCTGTATGTTCTTCTTAAACTATCCTGCACATGTGCTCATAAGCAGAGAAGTGGCTTGATGTCACTGCCTTTGAAGCGTGGGAATGTACTTTGAATTATAGTCAATACACTTGGGTCATTAACACCAATAGCATTAAAATATTAAAAAAGACGTTACCTTTGTTTTGTCCATGGAATGGCAGCACCGACCCTCTGAGTGCACTGACCGACAGTAACGCATCTGCGTGTGCTAGTTCACAGAAGGATAGAGATACAGAGTGTGCAAAGGGGCGTGTTCACAGACAGATAGGGGAGGCACACGCCCACGTGTGTACGACACAGCCCCGCTGCTGCTGAGCTGACATCCGAGCGAGCACAGAGCCGAGCAATAAGTACTGTGTGGGGGTGCCACCGTGCCGCCCGGGTCTGGGACACCTGGGAGAGTTATCCTAGCTCTCCCCCTCCGGCAGATGCAGAACCCCAGATCGCGGCGGCAAATTTTTGTTTTTTTCTTCCGCGATTCTAGTTATAACGCGGTCGCTTTTTCTGGCCACCGAGCACCGCATTATAACAGGGTTCAGCTGTAATTGGAATGTATGACATCACAGTTATTAATATGTTTAAGATTACATCAGCAGTCCAAGTGGCGGTAATGGTGCTATCGACTAGTTTAGTGAAACAGCAAGAATACAAAATGAATCAAATGGTGTGCAGAAAAGTAATTCATAACACTACACATGCACATACCCACCCCAGCTTTATAATCTCTCAGGATGTTTCTCTATGTTCTGTCTGTGGCTTAGTATGTACAGTACAGTAGTTACAGTTTGTAATGGGGGTCGCACATTTTCTCTCAGATAGTGTCTCACAATAAAATTATACTCTCTCGCTAAATGAGAGGTATAATATCGTAATGTTATATCTGTAGAACATGGTCTTACATTCTTGTCACAAGTATCTCGTAAGTACAATAAAAGGTAGCTGAGAGTAGTATAAAAATAAACTCTCTGATTTATTGTATACTGATTTAAAAGATGATAAAAAAATCTGTTACATAAACTCTGTTACACAAAATATGTTACAAAAAGCAGAGTACAGTTACGGTTAGATATGCTTGCGCTCATACATACCACCCAACGTAAAACGCCAAATCAGTCTTGTCTTTGTCTCTCTCCAGTCTGTTCTCGTCTGTTCTGGCTGTTCTGGCTTTTCTGGCATAATAGAAAGCTTATATTCTTTCTGTCTAGGTCATTCTGTGTAGTCAGTGGAATATACTATTTTCTATCTTGCAAAACTTAGTTCTACTGTACATAGCAACTAGGCCTTTTCCTCATCTCAGCAAATAGGCACCTGTTCAGCTTGGTTTCTGTGCTGTAAATTTCTTCCTGTAGCTACTCAAAATTAAGCAGTCCGGTAATGAGTCAAAAGTCAGAAACTTACTTTGTTGATCAAAAGGAAAATTGCTTGCCTTACAAAATCTTGGTATATTGTATTGCAAACCTAAGTAAAAATAATACAGAGTACAGGGGTCATACTCAGCACTGTACTAAAGACTATATGTATAAGATGGATGGATGGATGGATGGATGGATGAATGGATGAATGGATGGATGGATGGATGGATGGATGGATGGATGGATGGATGGATAGATGTCAGTAGATACAAGTATTTTTGCTAAATATACCTATTGCCCATTGCAAGTTCATTTCATGGAACGTTTTGACAAAATCTGTCCCTTCCACTAAAATCCGTCTGCGGACAGGATACTAAAAAATCCAGAAGGATTAATTGAAATCCGCCAGTGAATATAATTCAGAGGGAGTTTTAAGAGAGGGAGAGGGGAGGTGGCAGAGGGGGGAAAGGGGGAGAGAAGGGGGTATTTTTAAATTAGAAACTACCTCCAGTTGTATATATATATATATTTCAAACAACACTCCAAATAAATTTGTGAGATGTGCCTGTGCTGATAAAGAAGCACACCTGAGGTATCTGTCTGGGAGTCATGCTAATAGCTATACAACGTATATTTAAATGAGTCCCATCCTGTACTTTCTTCCCCCCCCCCTCTTTTAGAACAAAGCATTGCAGCCCAATAATGCCCTGGCTGGAAGTGTTGCCCAGGAATGCCCTGTTCTGTGGGGAATGTTACTGTTATAGGCTACAGTGTCGGCCGATCTGAGTCTAAGGGCCTCATGTAGTAAGCGGCGGAAAAATGCATTAGCCAGTTTAGCAATTAGCCATGTTTTTGGCGTGTTAAACTGGCTGTATGCTGTAATGGGCGAATCCCTGAGGAATGAATTAGCCACCACCATTTGATGAAATGGCGTGTAACCGGTGGCGGGACGGCTGCCTGGCGAGAAACTGCCGAGAAGCCATCCTCTGGCGAGATGTGTTTGCAGCAGAGAGAGATCCGCTGCTCTTTCGGCGCAAACATCAGCACAATAAAAATTATTTTTAAAACAACTTTTATTCATAGTGTACATGTACAGGGGGTCTCCGGAGCTGAACCGCATTGGTTTCGGGGGACCCCCTGCTTCCCGAGATACAGACCCCTTTATGAGAACCGGTATCCCTCT
Source organism: Ascaphus truei (assembly GCF_040206685.1). NCBI lineage: Eukaryota > Metazoa > Chordata > Amphibia > Anura > Ascaphidae > Ascaphus > Ascaphus truei. The sequence goes on along the minus strand of NC_134485.1, from coordinate 33,745,693 downwards.
GCATTTAAAGGTCACGATCACGTGACCGAGGCATGTAAACAAAGCAGAGGGATACCGGCACCCCATAAAGGGGCCTGTATCCGGGGAGCAGGGGGTCCCCGGACCTAAAACCACAGCGGTTCAGCTCTGGAGACCCTCTGCACATCTACACTATGAATAAAACACACATATCAAGAAAGACTCGCTCCTTACCATACTGCTACGGTAGCGAAGCAGCATGAATATTTATTTAATAATACTGTACAGTGAGCAGGGTGTCCCCCGAGCTGAACCGCATCACTTTGTGGACCTGCTTCCCGAGTTACAGGCCCCGGTATGTGTGATCGGATGGGCAGTGTCGCCGCCATGTTTATAGCGTCCCATACGCTACGTGCCCGCAACAAACATGGCGTCCACACTGTAAGCGATGCCCCAAACCGGGGCCTGTAACTCGGGAAGCAGGGGGTCTCTGAGCCACAAATAAATGCGGTTCAGCTCAGGGGGCCTCCTGCTCACGCACAATATTATTAAAATACATTAATGCTGCTTCATTACCATAGCGGATAGCCGCTAAGGTAATGAAGGGGTTAACGCATAATAGCATGTTTATTGGGGACAAATGCCCCCAATAAACATAGCAGCAATACACAACATACAAAACAGTAATGGGCAACATGTGCGGCTGCCACGATGAAGGCCATCCTCATCTTCATCCTGCCCATGCCCCATCCGCTTCTGCAAAACAGACACAATAATTAAAACATCCAATGTAATGTCCCCTAACACCTTAATCACCATAGCGGTTATTAACCGCTACAGTCATTAAGGGGTTAACCCACCATCACCCACATACCCTCCCCCACTAACCCCCCCACCCCTGAGGCCTAACCACCCTCACCCAATACCCACAGGGGAGTCCTACCAAATACCCTTGGGGCCAATACCCTCTCCCCCAGCACATACAGTACAATAATGTGCCAAATAACTATTATCCACATAGGGATAATACATTATTTGGCCATTATTAAACACATTAAATACCATAATAAAATAAAGAAAATTCTACTAACCTCATCAATAAGAAGGCTCCGTCACCAGCATCATCCTTGGGGTCCGTTGCCAAAATAATAAATAGCCAATACATCTCAATGACATTAACATACCAATGAACCCCTTAATCACCTTATCGGGTACTAACCTCAAAGGTAATTAAGGGGTGAAGCCATCCTGCAATGGCAACAACACTTATGCATAACATCCTCAATGAATTAAAAACCAATTTCCTACACAAATCTCATGTAATCATTCAATCTGAAGGCTCAAATACCACTTAAAACATTGCATTTACAGTGTATACAGTACATGTAGCATAACATGTAAACTACATGTAAACGCTGCAAATCAATATTAACAATACAATAATACAACTCAAATAGCCTGACATCACAAGAACTATATTATGTAAGCAAATAAAGTCACCATCAATGAATTAACACACATGAATTACATCCCTAAACAATTAAAATACCATCCATTCCAATTACACAATTAACTATAGCTATCGTTACAGAGAACAAGTTCAAAACATACAAAAAAGGACACCAACAATTACAATATACTAAAGCAAGCCTCTCCATAACCTACAGTACAGCATAGAAGCCCAAAACTTACATCTCTCTAATAATAAAATACATTTAGCACACATCTATGCATAGCAGCATAGCCACAATCATTTACAATACAGTAAATCAAGCTTTAACAACACTATCATTTCTTACCCTGTATGTATATATCTCTCCAGACATACATACATACATACATACAGTGGCAAGAAATGTTCTTAAAGCTAGGGAAGATGGCTGTCACAGAGATCCTCTAGTGGCGGGATCTGGAGCCGCGGCTATCTTGCTTCTGGCATTGGGGGTCCGACCGGAGAGAGACACCTAGTGGAAGACGGCGGCATTTCGACTGAAGGTTAGTCGATCGATAGACTGGCGGAGGGCACCCCTGTGTGGTGAAAAGATGACCTAAAGCAGCAAACAGATCCGGGGGACCCATTTAACAGAAGGAATCTTGGCGACGGAGGAAGCAGAAGCCGGACTGGTTCGGGAGGATGAGCAACACAGACTCCAGCAGCACTACATAAGTTGATCTCTATAGCAGGGAGGGGGGGAAGGGGGGGAAGAGAGGGGGGAAGGGGGGGACCAGAGGGAAGCGCAGAAGGGGGCAAGAGGAGTGAGGAGGGAGGTTGGTAAGGCATTCAGAGAGAGCAAAAAGGGGTCAGAGAGGGGAAGGATGACAGGTAGAAAGGACGAAGAGTATGGGGGAAGGAGGAGAGAACAGGGAGATTATAAGCAAGAGGGGGGTAAGAAAGAGCGGGGGAGGGAAGAGGGAGCGAACGAATAGAGAACCTAGAAAGGGGATCTGCAAAGACGAGAGAACACCCTCATAAACAAGAGAAAGGCCCTGCTTCTGGAAGGGAGGTAGGAGAGGGAGAGAGGATGATAATCTCAGGTGAGAGAGCTTGGAAGTAGATGAGATAGGAAGAGTAGGCTGAAGGTGGTTCCCTCTCAGGGAGGAATGCCCCTATCCATTGTCATATAATTAACATCTCTCTCCAACCCTTACAGTCGGGAGCTCCTGAGAGGAGGAGCGGGGAGTTCGGGGCTGTTTCGACGAGAGGGGTGGCCATCAAAGGGGACACCGCCACACATGGTCGCTGCTCCGGGACCGGACACCATTTACCCGAGGACTCCAGAACAATCAGCACCCCCTTTGTGGAGTCAAAGAGTCCGGTATCAAGGGAAGGGAGGGGAGCGGGGGGAGGGATGACGTGAATAAACGATACGCACAGGAGAGATGATGGAGGCTACAGTCCGAGACTTTTCACTACTCTGTCTCTCATAAATGTTAACCCTAGGTCACACTTAGCGTAAGGGGGAGACCCCCACGGGATTAGCCCACGGATGAGAGGAGAGGGGGGCCACACACCGCACACTCTATTGGGACACTATGATCGCCACCAGTCGTATTGGGAGACGACACAAAGAAGGCTGGGGAAGACGAAAAGGACTTAACTAGTTCTACTGTTTCACTGTAAATAGTTTTTGTGATTTAGACATGTCGGTTTGCTATGACACACAACGTATGCCTAAGGGAGAGGGAGAGGAGAGGGAGAAGCATTGCTTCCTTTTTTCTCTTTCTCTCTCTATATTGTTTACATATATTGCGTAGATGGTGCCGGGTTCGGGACCACCTGGGCCGGCCACCTGCGACTCAAGCTGTGCACGAATGGGTCACTCCATCATGCACAGACAAGTCCCTCGGGCACCCGGCCACGAGATGTGGTTGGAGTTAGGAAGCCCCCACCGGGCATTCCAGGGCGCAAGGTTCACCTGAGGGCCAAGGGACCATTGCTGACCAAGGTCAGCTTCGGCCCCTCAATTGTTTTGTTACCCCCTACCCGTCCCCACCCCCCCCTCCCACCCCCTCCCTCTGAGGTGCGGGCGCAACCCCCGACTGAAGTGGATGGGCCAGAGAGCTCAGAGGCTATAGGGGCCTACAATATAGACAGCACTTACAGCGATAACAACAACCCCACTACACCATGTCGTTGACTATGATATCCCACAACACTAAAGGTTTAAATAGCCCGGGCAAACGCCGAATAGCTATAGCGGATTACAAACGCAAGCGGGCCGACGTAGTGTTTCTACAAGAGACGCACTTTAGCGGCAAAAGCGCCCCCAAATTCTGGGATAAAAGCTTCAAGCGGTTTTACCTTTCCTCTGCAAGGACGGAAAAGAAGAGAGGAGTGGCAATCTTGCTTCATAACAACGTCCCATTTATAGAAGAGGTGGTTAAGAGAGATAAAGAAGGTAGATACCTAGTCTTAGTAGGCACTATACAAGCCCAGCCTATAACGCTGGCGACAATATACGCTCCATGTGAGCAAGACCCCTCATTCATTAACGGGTTCTTTGACACACTGAGATCAGTGGCCAAGGGTGATTTAATTGTGGCAGGGGATTTCAATGATTTCAACCGATTAAGTCACATCCTGCCCAGACTCATACATCCAGATCAAGTCGGTTTATTACGGGTCGATAAGCTGCAGATAACACCCGACGGATCATTGATCTGATAGATATAGCCAATACACGTAAGATCCCAGTTATGATGTTGAGTCTGGATTCTGAAAAAGCCTTCGACAGGATTGACTGGCCATATCTGAGGGCCGCGCTTGGAGAGTTTGGGATGGGAAAGCGGGTGATCAATGCTATCCTGTCACTATACCAGGGACCGGCAGCCAGGGTGATCCACCAGGGATTTCCGTCGGACCCGTTCCAAATCAGAAGCGGCACCAGACAGGGGTGCCCATTATCCCCCCTTCTATTCGCAATGTGTATAGAGCCCTTAGCAGCACAGATTAGAAATAATCCAGATGTGGGAGGCATAGAGGCGGGCACACAAACGCATAAGATAGCTCTTTACGCAGACGATGTCTTGCTCACAATCTCAAGGCCGCTCACTTCCTTGCCGAACCTATTCAACTTGCTAGGGAAATGTAATGATATATCAGGCTTTAAGATCAACCAATCTAAGTCTGAAGCCCTGAATATAAGCCTCCCGAAAGAGACAGAAAAGTTGAAACAGCTCAATTTCAACTTTAATTGGCCGAAAAAAGGGGTGAAATACCTAGGGGTTATAATCCCCAAAGATTACAATAGTATCTACCAGGCGAAACTTCCCCAAACTGATCCGCGATCTGAAGGTAGAGCTGAGAAAGTGGGCGTCTTTTAAAATCTCATGGATTGGACGGATACATAGTATAAAGATGAATCTCCTCCCACGTATACTATATTTGTTCCAGACATTACCGGTGCCACTCAGACTGACGGATATACTCTCACTTCAGTCTGCTATATCCAATTTCATATGGGAAGGAAAAAAACCGAGAGTAAAGGGTATGATTCTAAAAAAGCCAACATTGGAAGGGGGCCTGGCGGTACCTTGTCTGTTATCTTATTACAAAGCGGCACAATTAAGCCAAATCTCCCAATGGCATGTAAACCCGGATTCGAAAAGGTGGGTTGCATTGGAAAGCGAAGCTTGCTCCCCAATCGAGTTAAAAAGCTTGATATGGTTATCCAAAACAGCCTTGAAGCTGCTGAATAAGCCGCTGGCCTCAGTGGCGAACTCGCTGACTATCTGGGAGGCCAATAAAAGTAAATGTAATCTGCTATCTAAAGGATCTCTGATGACTCCATTGTGGGGCAACCCAGATTTTGCTCCAGGCCTGTACAGAAAGGAATTTTCAATTTGGAAGCAATTAGGCATACATAGACTCCGAGATCTAGAGGGGAGCAAAGATATAAAGCCTTTTGCACAAATTAGAGAGGAATCAAACGTTCCCCCCTCAGAAATATTTAGATTTCTCCAACTGCGAGAATTTTACATTAGCGTTACCCGACGACCCCCACTAACCAAGTTTGAAAAGCTCTGTCTAGTTGAGACGGATACCAGGGGACTCATATCGCTGTTGTACAAAGAGGTGATCGGTTCAGGAGTACAAGCAGACCACAAACTGAGGTACATGGATCAGTGGGAGAGAGATCTGGGTGAGGTCCTTGAGACTGAAGAGTGGAATAGAATAATTATGGCATCTGCCAAGAGCTCTATATGCACAACTTTAAGGGAAAACACATATAAAGTTTTAATGCGATGGTATCACACTCCCTTGAAATTATCTAAATTCGTACCAGGGTACTCCCCCCTGTGCCCTAGGCAGTGCGGAGCAACGGCTGATTTGCTACATATGCTGTGGTCTTGCCCGAGGATTAAACCGCTTTGGCGAAAAATCAGAGATTGGCTTGAGAAGATTCTAAATCTTAAATTTCCATGGACCCGTGGCGGTTTCTGCTGAACAGACCTTCCTTGGGGTGGACTAAATCAAGTAATAAACTAGTTGCTTATTTCGCAACAGCTACTCGGTGCGAGATCGCAGCACTATGGAAGCAACCCGAAATTCCCCTAATTCCAAAGATTCGGAACAGAATTTGGTTTGTATGCCAGATGGAGAAATTAACAAGTCTAGTTAATGACACTGGCGAAATTTATCTAAAAACCTGGACACCTTGGTTGGACCAGAGGGACATCCCGGGAGTAGGAAGAGATACTATCCTGCTTTGATAGTAATAGATGCGTTTTCCCTTGAATAACGCTGTGTGTAGGAATCACGCAGGACACATAGTGCCAAGAACACCCTCGGCAGGCTCGCGAAGTGGGTATCTAAGACATCGGGTGGATAGGTTCCCCTGGAGGTGCTAAGGATATAACAACCTTTAGGAGTTGAAACTCCACGATTCTATTAGTCCTAGTGGGATTGACTCCCGCACCACACCACCCTCCCCCCCCTTCCCTATCCCCTCTCTCCCCTACATCCCCCCCCTTTTTATTTTATTTTTATTTTTCTGTTAGCTGTATCCCAATACCTGTTTGTGAGAAATGTTAGTTTGTAACACAATTTCTTTGTACAATGTATGGTGAAGATTTTGTTGTACATGTTCTTTGCTGAAAAACTCAATAAAACCAAAGTTAGAAAAAAAAAAAAAAAAAAACACACCCCCACCTCCAAAACATATAAAAATATACCCACCCCCCCAAATATATATATATATATATATATATAATTGTAGCCCCGGTCCCCGGCAGCTCCTATAGACCCCCCTCCTTTGGTGCAGCGCGGTCGCGGGTGCCGCCGGAGCCAGCGACGGACCCACCGGCTGCTTCCAAAGGTGGGGGCTGGAGCAGGGAGCGGTTGGAGCCTTAGGAGGCTCGGCGGCGCACCCGGCTAGCGGGGGCCGCCATTGTAGTTGCGCACGCATGCGCCGGGGTCACGCATGCGCGGAAGAGGCCAGGGAGTTGCGGCGGCCATTGAGGGGTTGCGCATGTGCAGTGGAATCGCGCACGCGGCCCCAGTATAGAAACAGCCTCCACGGGACTACAATTTCCAGTAGGCTAAGTGGGGGAGGTACCAGGTGCCCCAGAGTAGCCAATAGGGCTGGAGGATTGCCCTGCCGAGAGAAGGGATACATTTCATGGGGTTTGGATGAGAGAGTCAGTTGCCGCCAGGAGAAGCTAGGGGAAGGAGGTAGGGTGCAGGAGTCAGTGACTCCCTGCATTAGGCCAGCAGCCCCCAAGGCCCCAGTTAGCCCTGTCACCCAGTAGAGTAAGTTGTGTCAGGGACCTGCCCCAGGTTAGGGACCCTGCCACTTACTATCCAGATTCAGTTAGGGACACAGCCGACGCTACGTGTCCATTCAGAGGTTTGGGCTCAGACCTTCGCTGTCACTGCAGCAGCCATCCGGGTGGGATCGCCCCGGACGGTAGTTCCTGTACACAGCCGACATCAGGATCCTTTGTGACGTTCCTTGGCAGGCCCGGGCACCAGAGTGCCCGGCAGGTAATCAACAAGTGCACCAACGAGTCATATCATATTCACACGGGACATAGTGGCTGCGCAGTCACACATATCTCTCACTTGAGGGTGGGGTAATACTGTGTGGGGTTACTGGACACTGGGTGGGATCATCTGGTGGAGGTGGAGGTAGCGTTCTGCGAGACGCAGTAGTAAGTATCTCCTCTAGGGAGGGACACCTGTTGATTATATGCAAAAGTACGGTTCCTATGCTCACAAGGAAAGTCATTGGTTGTTTTACATACTGTGTGTGGAGTGATATATATAATTTCCTGTGAGGAACCACTCCCCCTCTGGTGGGAGCCATCGCAGGTGGCGGCGCTGCACCAAGTACGAGGTTGTTCATATTGTGTCATACGTGCCCCAGGCTCTCCGTGGCGGAGGCTTAGGCCTCCTGTGAGCCTAACAGGTAAAGCACCATGCTGGGTAATGCATATAGATCCCCTCATATACACCCTACTGTATCTGCGATTGGGGGGGAATATGGGTAACATAATATATATATATATATATATAAATCAGACTTACCTTGGGGATGGTTTTAGGTCAGGAGCGGTGGCTGCGTGTGGGCCCGTGGCTGCGGGATGGGGGTGGGTGGGGCAGTGGCTTAGGGTGGGCCGGTGACTGCAGGGGAGCCAGTGGCTGCAGGATGGGGGGCAGTGGCTGTGGGATGCGAGGGGGAAGTGACTGCGTGGGGACGGCGGCCCCAGCTTTCCCCCACTGCAGGCTTCTCCCTCAGTCTGTCCCATGCCAATGTGTCTGATGCTGACGTCACGTGCGCCGGGCCTCCCTCTCACGCCGGCGCGCACCAGAAGTTTAGCCCAGCTGACTTCCGGCGCTGACATCAGAGAGACCCGGCGCGCGTCAACAGCAGACACCTCCATGTGGGACAGACAATGAGGGAGAAGCCTTCAGCAGGGGAGAGCCGGAGCCAGTGGCAACTGCTGTGACCTGCCGCCAGGCCCCCGCAACCCCCCTGCTTTCAGAGCGAGGTAATACCGGACTCATACATGTCCGGTATTACCTTTCATTTTATATCGGATGCAGGGGCAAAATACCGGGCTGTCCAGTTCAAAACCGGACACCTGGCAACCCTACTTGTACTACAGTATATTGTTTCTTCCGGGAACTTTTTGCATCCTTAAAGGGTTAATATATAGGGAATACATGCTCTGCAAACAATTCTTGTGATTGCTACATCAATTTTCTTTAGTTTTTTTTCCTTCTACAATTTTGCATCTGGTGTTGAAAGATACTTTGTCATGGCAAACCTTTTATCTGGATGTTGCCATTCATTCTTCACTTTACTACATGATGTACTGGAAAAGATCATGCCTTCCTCTGAGATCCATGCACAGAATAATTTATGGTGAGTAAAAATGTGACAAAAACCCTCCACCGTACTGTAAATAAAAATACCACTTGTGAGCACATTAACGTGTCTCAAATAGGTCTGCAACTCTGCCTTTCCCCATTATCTCTTAGCATACAATGATTCCACTGAAACCAGGGACTCTGGGTAATGACATGCAAATGGGCACTCAAAGTGTGTCCCTTTTTTACTTCTAGTCCATTTTAACATGGAAAACATGCATGAAAGTGAAACACAGTATGCACATTTGCATTTCATTATTAGAGATGGGTGTACAGTACCTACTGTATCTCCATATGTTTCACTGAAATTCCCAGCAGTAGCAAAAATGTTCCAATTATTCAGCGCTCCTCGTGAAAAGGAAAGACAAGAGAAAAAGAAAAAAAGAAAAATAGTGAAGTATGTTCACGATATGTCATAAACATATAGAGATGGTAAGATATGCACTTACATTTTAGTGGCTATACCAGGCATGTAAAGGTATCTTTGGAAATAGTTTCAACTTCGTGTAGCAATAAAGGCCTAATAGGGATCTCTGGCCTAGTGCAAGGGACACAGACACCCTGCACATATACCCTTACCCTTCAGTGTCCCAGCTCTGACTGGCGTGGCTCGCAGCGCGCCAAATGTATCAACTCTGGGAGCAGAGGAATCCGGCCCCGCGTTTGGCTGTTGTGTGCCACCTGATCCTGCAGCCCTATGGCCTTCTGGGGGCTGTAGTTCCCTTGCAGAGCTATTACAGATGGCTTCCATGTACTGCGCATGTGTGTGCCTCTCCCTAACGGTCGCTGGCTTCGGAGCCTCTGTGCGCACGCACAAGTTTCACTGCGCATGCGCGCGTATCCAAACATGGCGGTGCCCTGCAAGGGGAGCCGCCGCGGACCTCCATCAACCCAGACACCTCTCCATATGCAGCTGCAGGCTCCTGCACCCTCCCCCACCTTCCGCTGCCCCTGCCCTAACCTCCGCTGCCAGAAACAGCCGCATCCCATGTAAGGGCAGCAAGGGGAACCCAGGGGGGACATGGTCACATCATTATCACAATTGTCATAATTTTAAGCAAGAGTGTGTTATTGCAGGGTTATTTGGTTCATTTTATACACACCCTCAGTTACACAGATATGCATATTCTGTTAATACTCATTTAAGAATAGTCAATATATCACATTGCACACATCATATGTACACCAGTACACAATTTCCTTGACATTTAATCTCTCCCCTTCTTCAGATGTTGCTTCCTTTATTGATGTATTGTTTTATTGTATTACTTTTCCAATAACAGATATCTTATTGACCATAGACGTTATAATTAATCCTTGTTTATGTTACAAACTGTCTTATTTGAATGTATTTTTGTTATTTTATTTAGTGCCAAAGTGTATTATGATTCCTTAGTGCAAATTCCTTAGCTACAATTTGTGCAGATGGAGATTCACAACTCTTGTAGGTGGGGCCCTGTGTTAGAGCTATGTAAGTTAGGCAGGCTCATTGGTATAAACGGCTCCAAGTAAAATCTTACTTTTAATTTTTGTTGGCTAAAGCAGAGGTTCTCAACTCCAGTCCTCAAAGACAGAACCACTGATTGAGCCAACTGTGCTGAAGCAGAGATATCCTGAAAATCTTACCTTTTTGGGGGAGGGGGGGAGCGGGGGGGGGGAGCGGGGGAGGGAGGGCCGGGAGGGGGGGGTTAGAGGTCTTGTGGACTGGAGTTGAAGCATATTAGTGATGAGGTGTTTTTTCCTCCCTATAGTGCTCCTGATGGAGGTGTAAGGAAAGAACTGAGCACAGACAGCAATGCTATTATCCCCTTCCATCCACAATCACATTGACATTGAAAGCAGTCTGATGATTGGAGCTTACCCAAAGTGCTGTTGTAGAATCATTCTAACTTTTTTTTAAATTAATATTCTACTGTATTGGAACATGAACATGGTTATTGCACTTCGTTGAAGTGTTCCCTAATCCTTTATCAATTTGCCTGTTTAACTAACATCTGCATATTTACACAATTATGAATATGTAATAAACTGTTTACAAGATTTGAAACAATATGTTTTAAATGTATTAAAATATACATGGCAATTAGTGGGAGTGGGATATTTATATATACACACCATTAAAAATACCACAGTTCAGGTGCGTATAACCCCCCAGTTTAAATGTTGAAATAATAATTTTTTTTAAAAGCGAATAGGCTGGATTGCTGCTTTATACTATTACCTAACTACATATGAAAATGAATTACTGTATGAAAATCTCAGTTACAAATCTACTCACACTCATATTTCTTCTGAATTCCAGACGTTACTGCTTCAGTTATTCAGCATTCCAGATATTTCTATAGATATTAAATGTTTTTGCTGGAAACGTATTTTTTTAAGCAGATGTATATTTTAAGACGTATTCTCTAAGTAAAGTAATATCTCCCAGGTTAAAATGTAATACGTTATTTTTAAATAAGGTGTCCAATTGCATTTTTGGGGAGAATCTTGTCATTTGCAGTACATACGTAATATTTCTACCGCGGGGGAACTATTAAAAATAGCCAAACAAGAAGATTCACTTATCAAGATGCCTTCTAAATACCCTTGGATATGACACTTTTGGTAGATTGGACCTCAGAGCCTTTCCCAGAGCGCGGCATCCTCACTGCCATGAGGAGAGTCTGAAGTGAGAGACAAGGAGGAAGACGCAATGGCCCCAGAGAGCACAAAAAGTACAATTACAGTTCTGTGAAAAAGAAAGTACACCCTCTTTGAATTCTATGGTTTTACATACAGTATCAGGACATAATAACAATCATCTGTTCCTTAGCAGGTCTTAAAATTAGGTAATTACAACCTCAGATGAAAAACACATGACATATTACACCGTGTCATGATTTATTTAACAAAAATAAAGCCAAAATGGAGAAGCTATGTGTGAAAAACTAAGTACACCCTTACTGGTTCCATAGGAATTAAGATGCTAAGTAGCAGACAGGTGCAGCTAATAAAATGCCCGTGATTAATTGATCATCAGCAATTGTGACCACCTCTATAAAAGCCGAAGTTTTTGCAGTTTGCTGGTCTGGAGCATTCAGGTGTGTGTTAACACAATGCCAAGGAGGAAAGACATCAGCAATGATCATAGAGAAGCAATTGTTGCTTCCCATCAATCTGGGAAGGGTTATAAAGCCATTTCCAAACAATTTAAAGTCCATCATTCTACAGTGAGAAAGATTATTCAAAAGTGAAAAACATTCAAGACAGTTGCCAATCTTCCCAGGAGTGGACGTCCCAGCAAATTCACCCCAGGATCAGACCGTGCAATGCTCAGAGAAATTTCTCAATATATAAGAGTTACATCTCAGACTCTGCAGGCCTCAGTTAGCATGTTAAATTTTAAAGTCATGACAGTACAATTAGAAAAAGACTGAACAAGTATGGTTTGTTTGGAAGGGTTGCCAGGAGAAAGTCTCTTCTCTCTAAAAAGAACATGGCAGCACAGCTTACAGTACAGTAGGTTTGCAAAGTTGCATCTGAACAAACCACAAGACTTCTGGAACAATGTCCTAAGGACAGACAAGACCAAATCAGAAATGTTTGTCCATAATGCACAGCGCCACGTTTGGCCAAAACCAAACACAGCATATCAGCACAAACACCTCATACCAACTGTCAAGCATGGTGGTGAAGGGGTGATGATTTGGGCTTGTTTTGCAGCCACAGGACCTGGGAACCTTGCAGTCATTGAGTCGATCATGAACTCCTCTGTATACCAAAGTATTCTAGAGTCAAATGTGAGGCCATCTGTCCGACAACTTAAGCTTTACCAAAATTGGGTCATGCAACAGGACAATGATCCCAAGCACACCAGCAAATCTACAACAGAATGGCTGAAAAAGAAAAGAATCAAGGTGTTGCAATGGCCCAGTCAAATTCCAGACCTCAACCTGATTGAAATGCTGTGGCTGGACCTTAAAAGAGCTGTGCATAAACAAATTCACACAAACCTCAATGAACTGAAGCAACGTTCTAAAGAAGAGTGGGCAAAAATTCCTCCACAACGATTTGGGAGACTGATAAAGTCATACAGAAAACGATTACTTCAAGTTATTGCTGCTAAAGGTGGTTCTACAAGCTATTGAATATTAAGGTATACTTAGGGCCTCATGCAGTAAGCACCGAAAAGCCGTTTTTCGCCATTTTCTCGCCAATATTGCCTCTCCGTAGTAAACGCCAATAAGCTCCAAAAACTGGCATTTTTTTTGCCGAAATTTTTTTTTCAGCAACTGGGTACCGATAAGCCACTTTTAGCCACTTATAGGCACTTTCTGAAACGTGCTCAATTCTAGTAGCCCCGATCAGCTTTTCGCTGCTGATCGGCACTCTAGAATTGAGATCTGTACGTCAATCCAGCCCGCCAACTAAAGTTGGCAATTTGGTTGGGGAGAAGCATCAGCAAGGTCAACACTTAGAAAAAATCAGGCCTTTTTCCTGCCTGGGATTGATGCCGGGGGTCTCCGGAGCTGATACCCATTAATACCAGCACCGGAGCCCCCCGGCATGCATCCGAGGCAGGAAAAATTCATTTAAAGCCCACTTCATTACATTGCCGGCTAGCCGCTAAGACAATGAAGGGTTTAACAGCCGTGCCAGGTTTATTGTGGGTAGCGGGGGTGGGTGAAGGGGGTATTTGGCCCTTGGTGGCTGTTTAGGGCTTGCGGGGGGGTTGCGGGTGGACTTAACCCCATCATGACCTTAGCGGTTAATACCGCTACGGTCATGAAGGGGTTAAGTCCTCCCGCTACCCACCTCCAAGCCCTAAACAACCACCATTGGGACTAATACCCACTTCGCCCACCCCTGCTAACCACAATAAAAAAGAATACACACAAAACAGCCCCACAATAAATAAATAAATAAAAAAAATATATATATATATGTATAAATATATATATATATATATATATACAGTGGTTGACAAATCACCAAAAAATCTACTCGCCACACAAAAAAATCTACTCGCCACCTAGTATCAAACGTGTGCTGCTTGGGCCAATATTTACTCGCCCGGGGGTTAAATCCACTCGCCCGGGGCAAGCAAATGTATAGGTTTGTCAAACACTGTATATATATATATATACTGTATATATATATATTTATATATATATATATATATATTACAGCAACAACCCCTATACCCCCTAACATACAGTACATATATGCACAGCAATGATACTATAGGCCGGCGGTGGCCTTTGTGTGTTACCCGTTGGTGTCCCTGCGGGCCTGCAGTACCAATTCAGTGCCCCCCCAAATTAATTTAAAAACACATACATACTTATAAAGAAATACCCACCCCCCCTAACACATACAGTATATTAATGGGCACAGGGAAAGGGCAGAGAGGGCGCTATTGCAAAAATTACAAAAATTAGTGTCAATTAAACAGCTAATAAATATAAATACACTTCAAAAATATAGAAGCAAAGGCTGCCAGGAAAAATGGGTGACACAAACCAAAAAATACACAATTAATAAAGATAAACCGGCGCCAAAATACAATAGAAATCTGACCAAATATAGTCCAATTCAAAGGGTTGAGATGAGTTCCATGGAAGTGTCCTCAATGTAATCTCAGACAATCACACATATAAGACCACAACATAAAAGAGAAGAAAAAAAGAGAAAAAAGATCATAGTGCAACTAAATACAAACAACAATTCACTGATTTAGTATACAAATAAAGACAGCAGTTTAATATATGATTAAAATGTAAACATAAAAACAACAAACATATGCTTGTTGGGCAGGGACAAACTTACTGCTGCGACACACTTTATTCGAGCAAATACCCAGTATGTACCTGGCAGATACCTGGAATGCGCCGCTCCTCACCTCTGACAAGCCCCGTTGCATTTGCCTTCCCAGCCATGGTTCATGCCTGGCTGACGGGCGGCTGATCTGTTAAATGATAATGATTAGGATTTAATAGGCTGCAATGCTTCGCGTGTCTACCAGATGGCATAAATTCATGAATTGTAATGCAGATTATATATATATACTGTGCAGTATTGCAGCCAGCGGGAATAAAATGCTTCAATCCCTGTCTGGAAAATAACGCAATGCACTCGGGCAGAAAACAGTCACAAACCTCAATACACCCGGGTATACCCGAATTCGTGGGACTAGCCGAGCTCGAATAAAGTGTGTCGCCAGTGTATGAAGTGATGGCATCCAGTCGGGCTAAAACTGAAACCCTACTTACAGCAATGCTGAGGTATATAAGCCTGTATTGCAGTCACACTAAACCCTCCGTGGCCTGGGTAGAAGATGTATCAGCTGAACAGTCAAAGAGCTGCTGCACCACAGGGAAGCGCCACTCCTGTGGTACCACGCCGCCCGCTGCCTCACTAATCCTCAGACACGCGTCCGCTCGTAGATGGAGGAGCACCAGAGCTCAAAGCCGCCGAAGGCCTCACTGGGACCGTCACGCGGACCGGAGGTCTCGCGATACTGCGTGACGTCACCGCTGTGTGTCGGGACAGAGGAGGAGAGCTCGCGAGTGCCAGGCACTCAGACAGCCAAAGCCACGGGGGGAAGGGAAAGCAAATAAACAGGAGAGGAAGCCAAATAGTCCTTGCCAAAAAATAGTAGTCCATCCTACGCATTTCGTGATGTCAGTCACTTCGTCAGGGGAATGATGGGACATGTAAAAGCAACAGTACATTTATACTAAAACACTAATTGGCAAATTGCCTAAATACACAATATTAAAACACATTCATATATAAGCAGACTAATATCAGTGAGTAAAACATATATATACTATGAGATAAAAATACAAATACATAAAAATGAAAACTCAAAGAAAAATGAAAAGTAAATAAAACACCTGCTCTTAAAGAGACAGTACACAAAGAACACTCATAGGATTACACATAGCAAGAGACCAAACATGGAAGAATACCAATACCAATGAACAACAAGCAGCAAAAGAGGACACAACAACTAGGTGTCGCATGTAAAACCTTCACTATTTAACCAAAAATGCAGCTAGATCGAATTCGATATTTAGACCATTGGGGGATAGCGTTTTAATCATATTGGATATATGAACTTAAAACATTATCCCCCAATGGTCTAAATATCGAATTCGATCTAGCTGCATTTTTGGTTAAATAGTGAAGGTTTTACATGCGACACCTAGTTGTTGTGTCCTCTTTTGCTGCTTGTTGTTCATTGGTATTGGTATTCTTCCATGTTTGGTCTCTTGCTATGTGTAATCCTATGAGTGTTCTTTGTGTACTGTCTCTTTAAGAGCAGGTGTTTTATTTACTTTTCATTTTTCTTTGATTTTTCATTTATATGTATTTGTATTTTTATCTCATAGTATATATATGTTTTACTCACTGATATTAGTCTGCTTATATATGAATGTGTTTTAATATTGTGTTTTTAGGCAATTTGCCAATTAGTGTTTTAGTATAAATGTACTGTTGCTTTTACATGTCCCATCATGCCCCTGACGAAGTGACTGACATCACAAAACGCGTAGGGTGGACTACTATTTTTAGGCAAGGACTATTTGGCTTGCTCTCCTGTTTATTTGCTTTCCGTTCCCCCCGTGGCTTTGGCTGTCTGAGTGCCTGGCTCTCGCGAGCTCTCCTCCTCTGTCCCGGCACACAGCGGTGACGTCACGCAGTATCGCGAGACCTCCGGTCCGCGTGACGGTCCCAGTGAGGCCTTCGGCGGCTTTGAGCGCTGGTGCTCCTCCATCTACGAGCGGACGCGTGTCTGAGGATTAGTGAGGCAGCGGGCGGCGTGGTACCACAGGAGTGGCGCTTGCCTGTGGTGCAGCAGCTCTTTGACGGTTCAGCTGATACATCTTCTACCCAGGCCACGGAGGGTTTAGTGTGACTGCAATACAGGCTTACTGTATATACCTCAGCATTGCTGTAAGTAGGGTTTCAGTTTTAGCCCGACTGGATGCCATCACTTCATAAGTGTGTCCCTGCCCAACAAGCATATGTTTGTTGTTTTTATGTTTACATTTTAATCATATATTAAACTGCTGTCTTTATTTGTATACTAAATCAGTGAATTGTTGTTTGTATTTAGTTGCACTATGATCTTTTTTCTCTTTTTTTCTTCTCTTTTATGTTGTGGTCTTATATGTGTGTTTGTCTGAGATTACATTGAGGACACTTCCATGGAACTCATCTCAACCCTTTGAATTGGACTATATTTGGTAAGATTTCTATTGTATTTTGGCGCCAGTTTATCTTTATTAATAGTAATGGGCACAATTACTATTATCCACAAATGGATCATAGTGCATTTGCCCATTTAAAATACATACAGAACAATAAATACATTAGATACATATTGCACTCACCCTTGTCCGGCTGCCACGATGAAGGCCATCCTCATCTTCATCACCGTCCATGCCCCCTCCGATGCTGTAAAACATAAACAAGAATAAAAACAGCCAATGTAATGTCCCCTAACCCCTTAATCACCATAGCGGTTATTAACCGCTACAGTGATAAGGGGTTAACCCACCCTCACCCACCACTCGGGAGGCCTAGACAGGCTTTGAATGACGTCACATCCGTTCTCCCCAAAGCCTCTGTCACATGGTCTACTAGAGCCAATCAGAGTAGGGATGTTGTTCCCACGCTCTGATTGGCTACCGTACCATGTGAGGCCGGCCATCTTTCTTTTTATGACGTCATCTTAAAGGCAATTGAAGCACAGCCATTCTGATTGGCTGGCGTCATTGCCTTTAAATTATGTCATCTTTTTTTTAATTTTCAGCCAAATCACATGTTTTTCATGGCCCAATAAGGGCCGTGGAAACCATTTGACCAAAATGTGACGTCATAGGTCTATAAAAGCCTATGTCATCTCATTTTGAAGGCAGACGCCGAGGAGGAAGGACTTCCTACAGAAGAAAAAGGCCAGGGCGTGGCCATAGAAGAGAAGAAGACCCTGGAAGAGAGCGGAAGAAGAATACAGATGAAGATACCACAGAAGAAATGGATTACAAAGAGAAGATACAGACCCCTGGATTGTTATGGTTTATTATTTTATGGTTTATTATTTTATGGTTTTTTATTTTATGGGTTCCTGTGCATGGATTGGTTTGAGAGTAAACTGTTCAATGGGAGTCGGTGAGTTGGTCAAGTAATTGTAAGTCAACAAAAGAAATGTTTTTTTTTTAACTTGTACTTGTTTTTTTTTTTTTCATGTGATATATTATTTTTTTTACAGATCATTTCTTGCCACTGTATGTATGTATGTATGTATGTCTGTCTAGATCGATATATACATACAGGGTAAGAAATTATTTTGTTGGAAATGCTTGTTTTGCTGTACTGTATTTAAAATGTATTTTGCTATGCTAATATGCTTAAATGTGTGTAATGTCATTTTAAATTAGAAAGATGTAATTTTTGGTGCTGTATGCTGTACTTTAGGTCAGCGTGATGCTTGTTTTTTATAGTGGATTATTTTTGGTCCTTTTAACGATTACAATAGTTAAGTGTGTAATTGATTTGGATGCTATTTTAATTGTTTTGGGATTTGATTAATTAATGGTAATTCATTAATGTTGGGCATATGTATACAACAGACGACAGAGAAGCCCAATGCTACATCCAACATGACAGAAATACACAGTATAAGTATTTTACTGTGTATTTCTGTCATGTTGGATGTAGCATTGGGCTTCTCTGTCGTCTGTTGTATACATATGCCACGCTCAATAGCACTCCATTTTGACACATATACATATATATATTTTTTGTGGGGGCTCAGGGGTTCCCAAAAAGAGCTTACTGGGGTTCTGTGTTTTGTTAACCCATTCTCAGCTGTTCCAACTGGTGGTGGTTAGTGGCTCCTCCTTCCCAGGTTTTAAGCCCGCCCCTCCCCACTTCCCTAGTTTGCAAGTGCCTCATTCTGCTGGATATAGACTCACTGTGGTCTTTCTCCCTCCTAATAGAGGTATATTAGTATTTTATCTGGTAGTGTTAGGACTTGCGAACAGGTGTCTGCCTTGACGTGGCTCGCAAGCTTACAACGCTTTGGCCAAAGGGTTAAACTAAATGACCCTACTTCAAGAGAATATATAAGTATTTTACTGTGTATTTCTGTCATGTTGGATGTAGCATTGGGCTTCTCTGTCGTCTGTTGAATTCATTAATGTTGCCTTGCTTGGTTTAAATAGTATACTTGTTTGGATTTCATGGTATTTTGTTAGGAATATTTTATTGTTAACATTGATTGTCAGAGTGTACACGGTGCACAGATTTTATGCATCATGTATACAATGTAAATTCAATGTTTTGATTGTCATTTGATGCTTTTGATTGGAAGATGAGAATGATTTTATTAGGTAATAGGATTTTATTTTACTGTGGCTGATATGGAGAAGTGGTATTTTTATTTGTGCATGTTTTTGTTAACCCTTTATCATTTCTTTGTATATTGGTTCATCATGTATGTATATATATATATATATATATATATATATATATATATATATATATATATATATATATATATATATATATATAATTGCATGATGAAGCCACTGTACAAATGAATGGGTGAAGGGTGGGTATCGGGCCAGGGTGGCTTAACCCCTTAATTACCTTTGCGGTTATTATCCGATAAGGTGATTAAGGGGTTAATTAATATCAGAATGTAATTGCAATGTATTGGCTATGTATTTTGTTGGCAACGGAGGACACGGAATTTGCTGGCGAGGGGGCTTCTTATTGATGAGGTCAGTAGTACTTTATTTATTTTATTATGCTAGTTAATGTGTTTAATAATGGGCAAATAATCTATTATCCCTATCTGGATAATAGTTATTTTGCACATTATTGTACTGTATGTGTTGGGGGGGGGGGGGGGGATTGATGTATTTAATGTATAGGACATGTTTATTTTTTTTACATACAGGGTTGTTTCCTCAGGTCTGCGGGGGACCTATGGAGACCACCTGAGGTCTCCTCGGACTTCTCAAGGGTAAACGGCTGCCGGGTCCACGGGGGACACCTGTGGGGAAGAACCGGTGGCCCCACATCTGTGTCACCCACCGAAATGTCACCCACCTACCCAAATGTCAGTCAGTCCCCCACCTACTCAAGTGTCAGTCAGTCACCCAGCCAGTGTCAGTCACTCACCCAATTGTCACCCACCCGTCAGTCACTCACCCACCCAAGTGTCAGTCACCCACCCAAGTGTCAGTCAGTCAGTCACCCAACCAGGTGTCTGCTACCCACCCAAGTGTCAGACACCCACCTACCCAAGAGTCAGACACAAACCCTGTCACCCACCCACCCTCTCACCTCCACACTCTCTCTCTCTCTCTCTCACTAACTCTCTATCTCTGTCTCGCTCTCTATCTCTCTCTCTCACCCACTCCCTCTGTCTTATCTTAACTGGCCTATACCTATACCAAAATAACCTATACTGCTTTCTTCCAGACTTGTCTCTAAACCTTCACACGGGAGATATCGGAATCCCCACCAAACCCAGATGACAGGTAGGGAACACCTCCCTTCCAGTATATAACATTGCGGGAATGAGGGTACCTGGACATTGAGGGACTGCGGATCAGGTAAGGTCCTAGGCGGGATTGCTGCTTTTGAAATTGTGAAGCGGGGCATCCTGACACTTGTTAAGGGGTTCAGGACAGTAGCACATCTGGCTTTTGTTTCGATTAGTGAGGTAATCCGACATTTTCACACACACACACGTAACTATGTAACAAGGACTAATTGTAGTAAAGTATAAATGTATTACAATAAATAAACTGTTATGTTAAAAACAAATCTTGTTATTAGATCTCACTAGGAATTTATTCAATTTCTTTTTTAAAGGGTGGGGCTAGGGGCGGGGTTCGGTGGTGAGTAGATTTTTGGTTGGTTTGTCAAGAACTGCTTATTTGAACTGTAATTTTTGTATCTGTACTGTTGTGTGTGTACAGTGTGTACTGTTGTGTGTTGTGTCCCTGTGTGTGTTGACTCACTGACTGAGTTTCTCCCACCAGCCCTAACTGAGCCTACCAGCTGAAGGACCCACCAAATGCCATACCATGGGCCCCTCCATAACCAACACCCCCCACGGTCCCTAACCAAGCAGGCAACCAAACCTTCCCAACATTCTACCCTGTCAACCGCAGGCCATCTGGAGCAGGTCCCCCACGTGCATAACAAAGTAGATCATCCAACTCAACCCCCCCCCCCCCCTCTGGGCCCTTCTACCAGCAAACACGGGTACAGGCTGCGGCCCCCCTCCCCCATGTGCAATGCCCGAGGCATCAGGCCCCAGCCCTACTTTCCAGGTTCAACCTCTGCTGCTGCCTGGTACAGCATGCTGCAGGCACCTACGTGCCTTCCCTCTGCCCTCCAAATGCTCCTGTCCGGGCCCTAACATAGTTGATCATCCACACAAAGGGTTTGAGAGCAATAAAGTAGTTTTTAAGAGTGATAATAAATTACCTTCATTTCTATAATAATTTCTCCTCTCTATGATTGAGTTTATACTTAAGAACAGCTATTTTTTGTTCAACCAAACCTGCAGCATGGCCATTGGTACAAGGTTCTCTCCCCAGCTAGCCTAAACTCTATATAACGACTGGGGGTGAGCCTTGTATACTATTGCCATTTTATCGATGACATCCTTATCATCTGGGATGGAGGTGAGGAGGATCTTGAATGTGCTATCAATGAGATTAATAACAATGACCTAGGGCTTAAGTTCACCCACCAAATCTACATCCTCAGTCGAAGTAGACTAGGTAATACATACCAACATTCATTTCAAAGATGTAGCTGTTCATAGCTATCTTCATGCTGATAGCAACCACCATCCTAAATGGCTTCGGAACAATCCTCTGAGTCAATTTAATGATTGTCTGACCATACTTTTGAAATTCAGTCTTGTTGGCTGAGTGACAACTTTTATGGGGAAGTCACTTTTGATGGGGAACTTGTCCAGGAATCTTATAATAAAGGGAGGGTGCAGGATAGACTTGAACTCTTGAACAAATTTAAACTCAGTCACCAAATAAGTAGTGATAAAAATAATAATGTGGATCTGGTGTGGAACTCTGCAAAATGTATTAGATCACTTACCTTGGAAAATCTGGGGCAATCTCACAGTAAATCTCACAGTAAATGCCTCAACATGCCTCAACATTTCTATGAGATTCCTAATGGCCCATCGGAGTATCTAAAGTCACAATCCAAAAAGCTTCTCTATGTTACAATTTTGTAATTGTCTTACCTTCTCTTGACCATATGACACTCCTTTCAAAGCTAAGAATTTAAGGCAATTTAAATGTGTATTGTGTTTATCGTATATACGGTATGTGCAGCTGTGACATACAGTTTTCAGAATGCTGCATGTTAATTGCATGTACATGTTCATAAATATGTTGTTTGAACATATGCAAAGTCCTTCCAAATATTATCCCAAAAGTACAGCTAGCCATGTACTGTACTCTACTTGTTTAGATGTACAGATCAAGTCAATTTTATCAAATGTTTTTAAAAAAAGTAATCTATTTTGACTAATATAAAATAGATATCTATTTGAAACTGTAATTTTTTATGTTGATCATTTAAAAAAAAAAACAAAGAAAATAAATCGTATTCAATGTACAATCCTTTATGAGAGATAATATGCATATTTTACATTTTTTTTAAGATTTTGTGTTTTCTAGTGAATTTTTGTGGGTTACTATGAATACTGAAGCATTGTATTAATCTATTTCATATGCCCAGGGAATTGAAACCACAGCGTATTTTCTTGATTAATGTACTAATAGTACACATGAACAACAAATGCTTATTTTACATTCTTTAGAACTTATGTATTGCTACATCATAATTACTTTCTGCTTGAACTTTTTTTAAGCAACAACGAGGCAATTGGAGTCTTTTTTCCTCATCGTATGCAAATCTTTGCCTGGGTATGTGGGAAGAGAAATTAATTTTTTTAGTGGTCAATAGGTTGTTGGATCATGTCTATGTGTGGAGGGATTTTATAGACTATTTTTCATGGTCTGGAAGGAAACTTTGAAAGATCACATGTACAGGCATACCCCGGTTTAAGGACATCCATTTTAAGTACACTCGCGAGTAAGGACATAACGCCCAATAGGCAAACGGCAGCACGTCCCGAACAGCAATACCAGCTCCCTACCTGTTCCGAAGCTGTGCGCAAGCGGGGAGACTGTAGATTCTGTTTAAAATGCATTATTTACATCAGTTATGCATGTATACGATGATTACAGTACATGCATCGATAAGTGGAAAAAAGGTAGTGCTTCACTTTAAGTACATTTTCACTTTATATAAATGCTCTGGACCCATTGCATACATTAATGCCAGGTATGTCTGTATTGTTTACATTCCTAAATTCTAATCAATTAAATTTACACTTTCCTCACAAATACGATCTACAGACCATTTCACTTTTGGACATTACTTACAGTATATACAGTACGTTGTTCAAATAGGTATGGTTCAATGAACTTTGTTTAGAAAGCCTACTGCTCCAAATTCACTATAATATCTAAAAGTTTTCACTCAAGAGCAACTACAGAAACTATCCCTTTAGGAGAATTGTTTTGACTGAAGCTATTCTTCAGAGGAAAGTACTAGACATGCAATAGACAAAGTAATCTTCACATAATTACAGTAAGTTAGAAGCTAAAGGGTATGTCAAAATTATTGATTATGGCTAGAGAAAGAGAGTCAAATACTTAAATGGAAACATTATTAATACCTAAAGAAAAGTTACAAAATTAAGAGTTTTGCTTTAGCATTTTTTACAGGCTATAACTCTGCTTCAAATCAAACGTTAAAAAAAAATGCAAAAATAGGTTAATTCTTAAATGTGATGCAGTGTTGAAAGATAGAATTCCAAACAGTAGATTCATTGCTTAAGGATAAACATGAAATCTCTAGGATGTCTTCTTTGAGTTTTTCTCCAAAGGCTGTATTTAACGTGGAGCATGCACACAATAAAAATGTATATTAACTACTGATAAATGCAAAGACTTAAAAAAAACATACAATTGACTATTTTCTGAATTGTTCAACTAAATACAGTATAAAGTATATGGCTATCGGTAATTTCTGAAATAAGCTTTATTGTTAGTACTATTGAAATGTTCATATTTATGATCATGTACATGCAAGTAAGAAGACAAATTTTGCATATGTGGGACACTCACGGTAAAACATATTGGAGATTTCCATTGTCCTAAATCTTTATGCTTTGGAAGGAGTGTCGTTTGGAGCAAGAGGTAAAAAGATCTAAAACATTGTTGCAAAGAGAAACACATTAGACTATGCAATTGTATTACTATTTTGTTGTTATCTACTGTACCTCCCCCGCTCCAATTTTATATGATTACGTTTTAAGGTTGTGAAGATTAAAAAAAAACATTTGTATTTTGTGGAGAGTGGCTAATACATTTTTTATTTTCTCTATTTCCAGTGTGATGTCTGTGGTAAGCCTCTGAGAGCAAATTTGGTTAAGACACACTCAGAACATTGTAGCAGTGAGAACCACTGAACACTGTCTCCATGAAAGCTACAGTTCACTGCCAAGACTGGTATTTCTATGTGGCATCTAGATTACATCCCACCGCACGTGCATGCTGAAACACATTCTGGGATCTCCCCCTAATTTCTATAAATAAGTAGCAATCGTTCACGGAATACTGCCCATGTTTTCTCTCTTCCCCCACACACATACCATGACTCCAGCAATGTGTTCTTCCCTAAAAAGTGGTAAGTGAGGTAGGGGATCCTATATACTGTACTAGTGAGTATAGGCTGCCCCTCTTGGTGAAGGTCTGAAGGTCCTGTGGAGTTCTTTAGAGTAAACAGCATCTTCAGAATAATAATAATAATAATAATAATAATAATAATTCGTATTTTTAAATGGTAAATGTTAAATAATTGTAGGTTTTTATTCATTTTGTATTATACGTATGTATTTACTTTTTATTAGATTCCCATAACACATAACATTATTGCCCTATAGAGTATAGATGAGGTGTATTTTTTACAGTGGTTAGCATTTTCTCTCTTTTTTTTAACGCTAATTTGTATATACTAATTTATGTATTTGCCATTTTCATGTGATCATTGTGATATACAGTATGGTAATACTATATTGGTTTCTTTAATTTTATATTTTATATATATTTCTTTCTTTTTATATATACCTGTATATTATTCACTTTTTTGAATAATTATAGTTATGTAATATAAACTACTAAATGCTACAAGCTTTCGAACCTCTCAGCATCCTTCATTTGGTATCGAGAGGCTTGAAAGTTGGTAACATTTAAACGACTTGAAATGTATCATACCACCTTCTCCATCTCCATCCTTTGTTACTACATGAAAGAAAGGACCAACACGGCTCCCCACCCATCTTTGCTTATTATGCTAAGTGATTATTTGCCAAGCATTTCTTTGCAAACTTCCCTGAGAAGTGGTCATAAGGATTATTATTATCATTTAGTTATAACGTGCCAACATATTCTGTAGTGCAGTACAATAAGGTTGGAGGACAAAAACAATAGAATTTGAAACATTAACATACATTGTTACAGTAGGTAAGGAGAATCCCGCCCCAAGAGCTTGAAATCTATAAGTAGGGTAAGTGGAAACAAAATGGGGAAAAGGATGGTGATACTCAACAAGGGAGTTTCACAAATTACCAGTCAGATGGTTTTCAATCAGCGCTCATGCTTCCTATGGCAATCTTGACGTAGATCAGCTCCCCCCTCTTGCAGCTCCTATGCTGAACTCGGGTTGATCAATCCCGCGCTGGGATCAACCAGTGTCTCTGCGTTACTGCGCTACTTCCAGGTTCGCATGTCACCATGTAGCCCGCATGTAGCAAACCACCACATCTCCTGAACTCGCTAGATATCCCGATATAACTGGCTAAGTGCACATAATATGCACAGGGCAATGTAGATTTGAACAGGAACTAATACAAATAATAACTCTACCACTACGCATTTCACACTCTCATGTGTCCAGTATATACTGGCAAGTAATCATCACTGGTATTCTGTGGGACTCCTCTCTCCATTTCTTGCATACAACCCATAGCAAAACAATCAGATTAATTGATATCTGATGTCAGAGAGGGTATATCAAGCTTTTTATAAGTGCTCCAAACCATTGCCTGACAAAGCACATGCGTGTGCGTAACGCGAAGCGGTAGAGTTATTATTTGTATTAGGTTCTGTGGAAATATACATTGCCCTGTGCATATTATGTGCACTTTGTCAGTTATATCGGGATATATATCAGGAGACGCGGTGGTTTGCTACATACAGGCTGCATGGTGACATGCGATCCCAGAAGTAGCGCAGTAACACGGGGACACTGGATGATCCCAGCGTGCGGGATCAATCAACCCGAGTACAGCACCCTCTCCGAGCCATCTCAGTATGACTGACCCACTAATTGAGCCAGCTGTGCTGAAATAGGGATAGTCTGAAAACCTGGCCTGTTTGCGGCCCTTGAGGACTGGAGTTGTGTAGGCCTGCTCTAGACCAACTGTCATGGCAGCACGGATACCTGATCTTTTACACATCCACTGGACTACTAGTTCTATTCATGTAAGTCACTACTTGCATTTGTAGTGTATTTGTGAATACATACGTCTTCACCCTTGGTGCGCTCTTGTGCTTTTCTTTCTTCTATAAGTGGAAAAGTATTATTCAGGGGGATAAAAGGTTGATGTGTTTTTGATAGTTGCTTGTTATTTGAAGGAGTTGGCGTTGGGTAAGAAGTAAGGGGGATTGTGTGGAAGTAGAGCTGTGAGAGCACGGTAATTTGTGACAAAGGAAATGCTTCCATATAGTGTACATCTGAAATATTTTATTGAAGAACAAAAACAGAGCAGCTGTAACATCAAAGAACTGCAGCAAATGGCTGTCACAAAAGTCTGCTGCCTTTTGCTGTGACTAAGATGTTGTTTCGAAGGTACTGATGATATCCAGGTCTTTGAAGTTGTGTCTGTATTTTCCTGATAATGTTAACCCTGTCCACACTGGTTTAGTGGACAGGAGCAGTGAAGGTAGCGCATATTGGGAAGACTCTTAGGGGAAGATTCTGTGAAGTCTGTTAAATCTGAGCTACTACCATGACGTTACCTAATAGATCATTTCCATTAGTTTTCCTCAGTTTAAGGGGTATCCACAAAGCTAACGATATGCAACAACAATGGTCGTATGTCAAATTAGCATTGTTACCTCGCGGCTATTGAGCGTTGGCTGACTTAGGTCATATCCACTTCCCAGGTAGTTGGACATCCAGACCAAGTTGATACAGAGCACCTGGAGAGGAATCAACCTGGTAAGTAAAAAGACAGTACATATGTTATATAATATATACAGTATATAGTTACATAGTTACATAGTTACATAGTAGATGAGGTTGAAAAAAGACGTATGTCCATCAAGTTCAACCTATGCTAAATTTAGGCAACAGATACTTTATCCTATATCTATACTTACTTATTGATCCAGAGGAAGGCAAACAAAAAACCCCATTCTGATTAATCCCTGGATCAACATCCTTCCCATGTATACTTATTTGGTATATCCCTGTATACCTTTCCCATCTAAAAAGATGTCCAACCTTTTTTTGAACAAATCGATTGTATCTGCCATCACAGTCTCCATGGGTAATGAATTCCACATTTTAACTGCCATTACTGTAAAGAACCCTTTCCTTTGTTGCTGGTGAAATTTCCTTTCCTCCAAACTTAAGGGATGGCCCCGAGTCCTTTGTACTGCCCGTGGGATGAATAGTTCTTTTGAAAGCTCCTTGTATTGTCCCTGAATATATTTGTATATAGTTATCATATCCCCGCTTAGACGCCTCTGTTCTAATGTAAATAAATCTAATTTAGCTAGCCTCTCCTCATAAGTTAGAATGTCCATCCCCTTCATTAATTTGGTGGCTCTTCTCTGCACTCTCTCTAGTTCCATAATGTCTTTTCTTAGGATTGGTGCCCAAAATTGTACTTCATATTCAAGGTGTGGTCTTACTAATGCTTTGTAAAGGGGCATAATTATGTTTACTTCCCTTCCATCCATTGCCCGTTTGATGCAAGAAAAGATCTTGTTTGCCTTTGCAGCTACTGCATGACATTGGGCACTATTGCTAAGCCTGCTGTCTACAAGAACTCCTAAATCCTTCTCCATCAAGGATTCCCCCAATATATCTCCATTTAATTTGTAAGTCGCCTTTTTATTCTTGCATCCCAAATGCATAACCTTACATTTATCTGTATTAAACCTCATTTGCCATTTAATTGCCCACGTTTCCAGTCTCTCCAAGTCCTTCTGAAGAGAAATTACATCCTGCTCTGATTCCATTACCTTACACAATTTAGTATCATCAGCAAAGATGGAGACTTTGCTCTCAATCCCAACCTCAAGGTCATTAATAAACAAGTTAAAAAGCAGGGGTCCCAGTACCGATCCTTGAGGTACTCCACTCACGACTTTAGCCCAACCTGAAAAAGTTCCATTTATGACAACCCTCTGTTGTCTGTCCTTTAACCAGTTTTCAATCCAGGTGCATATATTATTACTGAGTCCAATTTTCTATATTTTGTACACCAACCTCTTGTGTGAAACCGTATCAAAAGCCTTTGCAAAATCCAAGTAGACCACATCAACTGCATTACCCTTGTCTAAATTCCTACTTACTTCCTCAAAGAAACAAATACGGTTAGTTTGGCAAGATCTATCCTTCATAAAGCCATGCTGACTATTACTAATAATTTTGTTTTCCATTAGGTATTCCTGAATATTATCCTTATTAAACCTTCAAGTAGTTTCCCTACTATTGAAGTAAGGCTTACAGGTCTGTAATTCCCCGGGTGCGATCTAGCTCCCTTTTTAAATATAGGCACCACATCTGCTTTACGCCAATCTTGTGTACTGAGCCTGTGGAAATGGAGTCTTGAATATTAAATATAATGGTTTTGCTATTACTGAGCTTAACTCCTTGAGAACTGTTGGATGTACTGTATGCCATCGAAGCCAGGTGCCTTATCTACTTTAATTTTTTCAAGTCGCTTATGAACTTCTTCCTCAGTTAACCATTTGTTCATTAATATGGAGGTTGTGGCTTCCTCCTGTGGCGCTACTATTGAACTTGATTCTTCCCTGGTAAACATAGAGGCAAAGAATTTGTTTAATACCTCTGCTTTTTCCTTATCTCCAATAATCTGCCTACCCATCTCACACTGAAAGGGTCCTATATTTTCTTTTCTCATTTTTTTGTTATTAAGGTACTTAAAGAACTTTTTAGGGTTGACCTTACTTTCAATTGCAATCCTTTTTTCATTATCCATTTTTGCTAATTTGATTGCCATTTTGCAATTTTTGTTACATTCCTTATAATTCTGATACGATGTCTCTGTCTCTTCTGACTTAAAGAATCTAAACGCCTTCCTCTTCTTGTCCATTTCCTCCCCTACCTGTTTATTTAGCCACAATGGTTTTGACTTATTTCTTTTATTCTTATTTCCCCAGGGTATACACTGATAAGTGTGCTTTTCTAACAATGTTTTAAAGACTGCCCATTTATCTTCTACATTTTTCCCTGTAAAAACATCATCCCATTGTATTACTACTAGATTAGACCTCAGTTTATTAAAATCTGCCTTTCTAAAGTTTAAAGACTTTGTTGAACCCAAGTAATCTGTTTTTTGATAATTTATTTCAAATGAGACCATTTTATGATCACTGTTACCCAAATGTATATATATATACATGGCACTTGATACAAAACATTGAAGTTCAGAACAATGATTACTGTATTATTTGTAGTCCAGTCAGACACATAGGTGTTGAGTATTCTAGTAAATAACATATGTTACATGCTTAGATATTTGCCTTAATAACATTGGAAATCACAATAGGCCATGTCTTGCCCATTGCAGTAAGGCAGCAATCATTAGAAAATAATCCCTTGCCTATTTTAGAGCCCTATAACTGCACACTAATCACAATAACACTAATTTACTCCAGTTAAAGAGTTTATATACCTCAAATAGTTAATGTAAAACCTGATTAATCATCTTATTAAAGCTATCAAAACACCCGCTGACAGGGCTTGCCATAGGCTTTGCCAGGCCCAATGCGGTACGCTGGCAGCGGGGCCCCCCTATGAAAAAGTTACTGGGACTTACCTTGAAGAGCGACCTACCTCCGGCAGCGTTGCAGCGACATGACGTCACGGCGACATGTACCGTCATGTTGCCATGACAACACATTCTCATATGATGTTGCGGTTTTATTTGACATTGGTCAGCATGGCAATGTGATGCTACTGGAGTCTGCACGTTCTAGAGGCAGTAAGACACACACACTATCTCTCAATGAGAAGCAGTACTGTCGGTCCAAGGGCCCAGCACTCCCTTCTCTCCCTCCTCCTCTCGGCGCCGGGATCCGACTACTGTCTGACCAACTGCCTGATGTCTAAATGTATTCCAGACTTTTGATGTTTGCCATTGCAAACATGTAATAAATAGTCAAATTTAAAGTATTTAATATAATTTTGTGCCAAGGACATACTTGAAAATAAAAGGTAACTCTAAATGTACTTACTCCACAAAAGGGTGGTAAACTGTAGCATGGCTCAGCTCTAATTCATGTGCATGGGCCTTCAAAAGTACAGTACCGATTTATGGATCAGGGCCCAAAGTTTTTGTACTGAAAAAAGTTTTATAACTGTAGCCAGGACTGGTTTCCTTGGCTACTAAGTCTGCCCCCTTCTGGCAGTAAGCCTTGGTAAGAGCAGGCCAGCCAGGAGTAATCATGGGATTTCCCCACCCACATCAGCTTCAGTGAGTCACAGGGGAGGCAGTGGGACTAGGCCTGTGTGTGTCCAATCAGGGACTCAGACCTGGTACCTGCTTCCCTTGTATTTAAGGAGCTGCAATGCTAAATTTAGTCATTGCCTCTACCTGCTTGAGAGAGGCTGGTCTACCCACAACAATTGTGCAGGGCTCTGCCAATCTGTATTCGCTCCCTTGAGCGAGTGGATGGGAGACTATACCCCTTACTCCACAGGGAGAAAGGGAAGAGCAATAACTGCTTCAGGGCCCCTTGGCCTGGATTGGAGGTCCAGGGTAAATCCTGAGGGTGAAGCCCCAAGAACTGCCTGTACCCACTGTGTGAGCTGTGTATGCTGACCATCTGCAGTATGTAGGAATAAAGTGATCCTGTTCAAATATACTGTATCTTCCTGTCTGAGACTACAATCTATCAGGGGGAGGGGAGGTAAGTTCTCCTGTAGGGATTGTCCCCACATCCCTGGGGCATGAAATGGAGGTGCTGTCACCGTGAGAAAGAATCAGTTACTCCCCCAGAAACCTGTCCTGTTCTCCTCCACAACAACGAAGGAGACTCAGATCTACTGTGAGCAGCAGGTATGCACCACACCACACCATTTAACAGTGAAATCTCTGAGAAGGCGGGGGACCATTTATTACATGACTAAAGAGACATGGTAAAAAAATGGCTGTTTATGTAAACAAAATCTCTAAAAATGTGCTTTTATCTACCCATATTCTTTATGACTGTATTTGATTAGATTATATCATTTTGTTTAAGATGTATCAAGCTGACATCCCTTGCCGGAGGCAGAAGATGCGGCAGAGCCCATGTAGAAAGTCCAGGGTGAGTTATCCTAATCTTCCCCAAGGTTCCTCCCCCAGCGGCCGCTGCCAGTGCCTCTGCTGCTCATCCACCTGCTCCACCCATAGATTTTGCTGCTCCTGCCCCAGCTCCAGCTGCATGTGTTGTTGCTCCAGCTGGCCCACCCATCAGCCATACCGGGGTGAGGGACTGATGATCTCCAGGTGTTCTTTGAAGTGGCTCTTGTCCTCATGCTGTTAACTTCTTCCACGCTGACTTATTGGACAGGGGCAGTGGAGACATATTGGGGAGTCTCTGTTAGAGAGACACCTTTAGAGTGACAGGTATTATGTCCCAGAATTTTTTTTTTTACACACAATTAAAGCCATGCTGTATGTTGCCTAGTTTCAATGCTACACCTAGTTTCAAATCGTTAGCAGATGATGGGGTGATATAGAGTATATACTCTACTTTATATTTACCCTCTGGGACCATTTGGCCCACTCTGCCAGCCTGTGAATGATAGCATGTTTCTACTTTAGTATGCACTTCAATTTTGCTTATTCTTATGTTCTTTATGATCCACTTTGTACCCGGGTACTGTTATTCTGGCCAGTAATGATCCTATTGGTTTCCTCATATGAATACTCAATCACTGCTACACTTTATCCATGATATAATATATATGAATATCAATATTATTAGGTGTCTTGCTCTGCTCTACCTGATTTAGATTTAAAAATGTTTTTAATACTGTACTGTACGTTCTCTGTATATTTAAGTAATAATACCCGAAGAACAGGGCATACTGGACAATAATGCCCTGGCTGGAAGAGTTGAAGGCCCAAGGCGAAGCCGAGGGATTTTAACCCAGCCGGGGCACTATTGGCCAGTAATGCCCTGTTCTGAGGGATTATTACTATTATAGGTTAAATGTAGATTTTTTCATAAATAATAGACACTTTTGTATAGTTATATAGATTTTTTTATTAAAATAAAATGGTATATACATGAAACCACCTCTATATACTGCACCGACACACTTTATTCGAGCAAATACCCAGTATGTACCTGGCAGATACCTGGAATGCGCCGCTCCTCACCTCTGACAAGCCCCGTTGTGTTTGCCTTCCCAGCCTGGGTTCATGCCTGGCTGACGGACGGCTGATCTGTTAAATGATAATGATTAGGATTTAATAGGCTGCAATGCTTCGCGTGTCTACCAGATGGCATAAATTCATGAATTGTAATGCAGTATATATATATATACTGTGCAGTATTGCAGCCAGCGGGAATAAAATGCTTCAATCCCTGCCGGAAAATAACTCAATGCACTCGGGCAGAAAACAGTCACAAACCTCAATACACCCGGGTATACCCGAATTCGTGGGACTAGCCGAGCTCGAATAAAGTGTGTCGCCAGTGTACGCTTACACTGCAGATATCAATATCCACACACTGCCGCCCCCTCTGTGTACACACACACACACACACACACACACACACACACACACACACACACACACACACACACACACACACACACACACACACACACACACACACACACACACACACACACACACACACACACACACAACACAGCACCTCTTCACTCACAACACAGCACCTCTACACACAAAACACAGCAGCTCTACATACACAACACAGCAGCTCTACACACAAACAAACACACACAACACAGCAGCTCTACACACACATACACACAACAGCTCTACACACACACACACACACACACACACACACACACACACACACACACACACACACACACACACACACACACACACACAACAGCTCTACACACACACACAAAACCCAGCAGCTCTACACACACAAACACTACATCAGCTCTACACACACAAACACACACACACACACACACACAACACAGCAGCTCTACACACATACACGCACAAAACACAGCAGCTCTACACACAGACACAGCAGCTCTACACATACAACACAGCAGCTCTACACATACAACACAACAGCTCTACACACACACACACACTCTGCTGCTACACACACATGCTACACCATTAACACTTCTGCTGACACTGACACACACACACACACACACACACACACACACACACACACACACACACACACACACACACACACACACACACACATAGTAGCTCTATACATACACACAGCAGCTCTAAACACACTCCAGCTCTACACACACAACACAGCCGCTCTACACTCTACACACACATACAACAGCACAACACACACACACACACTGCTGCTGCTATACCCATAAACACTGCTTCTGATACACACACACAAACACTGCAGCCACAATAAAAAAACAGCCAATTACTAAACTTTGCAGACTCTCTCCCCCCCCCTCCCCCTCCAATTCAACTGAATCTGCTCAGAAATCTCAGTCAGCTCGGGAGTGGGAGGAGTCAACACATGGCTGATACTTCCTGACCAATCCCCTGCCCTGTCTCAGAGCTGTTTCTTCATTCTGACCAATCCCCTGCCCTGTCTCAGCTGTTCTGAAAGCTGATTGGCTGGAAATAAACACATTGAAAATTACACACGCAAGCAGCTAAAATTCCGGGCATTACTGATTGGATAATTCCCGGAATTTTAACCAATTAGAGAGCAGGGTTTTCAATAATGCCCAGAATTTTACTGCTTTAGCCTATAATATGAATTAATTGATTGTTTATATTCTCACATACAGTATCAAAGTGTGCCCTATTTTGAAAGATCTCCATATCCCTTCTTGGGATATACTTTTCTCCAACATCAGTTTTCTCTCATGCTCTTTAAGTTATGAAATCATGAACATATGTTCTTTCCCATCACCGTTTAATGAATCACCGAAAAATATATCAATTTATCATAAAAAAACTTTAAAGGATACGTAAACATCATATTGCCCTTATAAGGATCAGAGGCGAATTATGCGACGTGTCAAAGGCACCAGAATGAGGAGTGGCATGAAGGGACCAGCTAAGCTCAAGTGCCGAAGCCTTGTGCAGGAGGTTTTCTGAGGTGCAAATTTACAGACCACATCGGTGACTGACAGGTGCTGCTGAATTCAGCATGATCTCCAGTCCCTTAGTAGCTTCATTTGCCAGAGTTAACTGGAGTTGGCAAGTTTCAGTAGCTTAGCCTGGAATTGACCATCATTTTCTGTCA
Organism: Ascaphus truei; assembly: GCF_040206685.1. Classification (NCBI taxonomy): domain Eukaryota; kingdom Metazoa; phylum Chordata; class Amphibia; order Anura; family Ascaphidae; genus Ascaphus; species Ascaphus truei. The sequence goes on along the minus strand of NC_134485.1, from coordinate 33,710,968 downwards.
ATGACATATGGCAGGTTACTTTTTCATGTCATTAAAATACAGTACATAAATAACGAGGTAAAGACTTGAAGGCAGGTATTGTAAACATTTCTACCTACTCCATTTTCATGCACACATTTTTGCTGACGTAACTTTTCAACATGTCTTTTCATGCTCTCTGTAAAAATCCTTTACTTGTAAGCATTCCAGACATCACTGCTTGTAAATTAGAATGCTCTTGACGTGTTACAATGACTTCCACTTTCTCTAATACATAAAAGGAAAGGTATCTGATTAAAGGGCTTTTTTGGGGATTTATTATAGAAAATATAGACGAAAGAGTAACAATTACAGAATAACAGTGATAAAATCTTTAAAGTGCTCTGATTTCTTATGTCATCCTCAGAATTCTTTTGGAGCGGTTTTACCTTAAATCCACCATTAGATAAGATTAATAACACAAATATTTATGGCATCTGCCTTTCATTTAAACAATGCAAGACAGTCTAGTAGATGGTTGAATTAGGCAATTTACTCACGTATAAATTCCCATGCAATACTTCGTTTGCAGGGAAGGCGTTTACCTAATCTTAACCTCTAATTCACTACCCTTTCTCCTTTCCACTGCTCATGCCTACATGGACATGGATCCCATGTTCCAGTCATGAAAGAGCCTCTATTATTCCTTGAGAAATGTTGGGCTGCAAATTGAACAAACAGTCTTTTAATTCTGAAATACCTGTTGTGCTGATTTCACGGACAATGGATTGAATGATTAGCTAGATCAGTGTTTTTCAACAGGGGTTCCTCGGAACCCTTGGGTTCCTCCGGGCATCCCTAAAAGGTTGCCTGCCATTTACAGGTCATTGAAAAATTGTACCAAATACAGAAGAATTTACAATGTATCTTATCTCGGATGCCCTATTAGAGAGGGTTGCGGTTCCTCAGAATTTCACATAGGGTTTCTTCACCAAAAAAGCTTGGAACCCAGTGAACTACATGGTAATAACACTGTCGTTGAAGTAGGTGAACTCATGTCAAATATCTTAGTCTGCTATCCTTGCAACCTGGTCAAAAAACTGACAAGGTAAACTCTTTTGCAGGGTCTTCTTGTTCCTGAAACATTGTATGTATAGGACGGTAAAAAAGAGACACGGGTGCTAACTCTATACATGGATAATGGAGGGGGGAGTAATCGAACAATATTACCGTAGTAGATGGTAGCTTGCGACCCCACGTGCAAGGGGTGCATACTGGAACGTGAATTCCTACTGCTCAGACCCCACTAAGATTTATCCAAGATCCTTGGTATATGTGAACAAAAAGAAAAATAGGTGATCAAAGGACAATTCCGCAATCTTAACTGAGCTCACACTCAGTGCATAAACATATAGGGGCCTATGCAGTAAGCGTTCTTAAGCCACTTATCAAGCACTTATCGCCCAAAATGCCTACTGCTATTCAGTAACCAGTGATAAGTGGGTGACAAAAGACTGAATCGCTCAAAAAAAATTGCTCATAAAAAAAATCACTGAGGCAGCGGTGATAAGCCACTTATCTCCGCTTTTCAGCATGTTCATAAACTCACGCAATTCTAGAAGCAGTGATTAGGCTATGAACGCCTATCACCACTCTAGAATGGTGATTTTATCACAAAATGCTCACACCAGAGAAAGTTGGCGTATAGGTGTTGGAAACCTGCAGAGAAGCGGCGAGATGGGACTTAGAAATAAAATTAATTTTTCCTGCATAGGATTGATGCCGGGAATCTCTGGAGCTGATATCCATTAATATTAGCACCAGAGACCCCTGGCATGAATCCTATGCAATAAAGATGCATTTATAGTAAACGTAATTTCCATAGCGGATAGCCTCAGGGACACCCTACTTCCTGAGATACAGGCCCCGTTATGGAGTGCCGGTATCTCCTATCCATTTAAATGTCAGCGTCACGTGACGATGGGAATAAAATGCATAGGAGATACCGGCACCCTATAACGGTGCCTGTATCTCGGGAAGTAGGGGGTCCCTGCGGCTGAAACCAATGCGGTTCAGCTCAGGAGACCCCCTGCTCATCTAAACTATTAAAAAAATTAAAAAGTAGACACATACATTTCGGGTGATATTTGCACAGGGAGAGACGGCTCTCTCAGAGCAGCTCCCTCTGCAGCAGATACAACTCGCCGGGTAAGGCCTTTTCAGAGGGTCGTTCATCAGATCCCCGGCTAATCACCCGTTTTGTGAATTTTGCTATGACAGGTAATGAAGACTTTCTGAATACCGTTATAGCAGCGCTCATAAAAACAGTGATTTAAATGGCCCGGTGATTTTTTTTATGAACCTTTAATGCATAGGCCCCATAGTGTTAATACACCATGGTTAATGTTATCTCATAGGAACGCGTTGCTCGAAGTGTCCAAATAGGACAAATTCCAGAGTCAAAAGTAGGGGTATAGGCAATGACTAATGAATATACAGTATAAATATATGCACTACTTAGACGGCCGTGTGTAAGCACAGGTACATAGAAAGTTTTCTTTTGTGAAGTCTTCCTTTCCGGTCTGCAGAGCTGTGTTGGGGTCCATTAGTGGAACTTGATATTTGGATAGCGTGGTGTCAGGTACACCTCACACCTACGTGATTCCCCCAAAACTGTAAAGTTAATAATAGGGTTATCTAATGTTTTTGTGGTTTCCTATACCAATATAAAATATAAAAAAATCATCCCAATAAAAATACATTTACATTTGGTAGATTATTATTTTTTTGCAGGTTGACATTGACATACTGTAAATTGTTTGATTCAGCTTTGCTTGTTAATTACAGACGTAATCCGTCTTACTTTCTCTCTGATGTAGGTGCACATGTGACTTCTGCCTTGAAAAACCAAAGTATACTGCGGCCCCGCCTGTGAGAACAGTAGCAAAAATACATTAATTAAATCTGACAATAAATGTATTTGCCATGATCGCTGGGGATATAAATTGGGCAACAACTGTATCTATAATATACATCTCTACACATAATTATAGGTTTCATGCTGGGTTACAGCAGCGGCAGCTCTTATTCGAGCAAATGCCGCTGGCTGTATGAGGCTGGGAAGCGGGTAGCCGCGGCGCGTGGCGGCGCACTGTGACGTCACAGTCACAGGCGCGCCCGTCTTCCCCGGCTTCCCCGGCTTCCCCAGGCTTCCCCGACACCCCTGGACATCAAATTAAGGTAAGCGGGGGTGCGGGGAAGCAGAGGGGCAGAGCAGAAGCCGGGCTTGGGGTCCGGAAGGATAGTAAATTGCGCGCGAGGTGGAGGGGGGGTGCGTGTGGGAAACGCGGCGGCGCGCGGATATTACTGGCGGCAGCTGGGGTAGATCCCGGCATGCCGCCGGCATTTAGTGCGATAAAGTATGTCGCTACTGTATGTTTGGATAGAGTATCCGTTCCATGATAATTACAGGACATCTCCTTGCTAACACTTAAGCAGATAAAGCTTGTTTACTTATTGCACCCGTTTTTAAATAAGAAGCAGATGGGCCACAAAACATGTACTGTATTTGTTCATTGCACTAAACATGATGTATACAACATGGAAAAGGAAAACAATATAATTTGTAGACAAGATAACAAATTATAGTACAACATATTTTTTTAATTATTACATAAGCTTTTATTGATCTTTTCTCAAGAATAAGGGGAGGGGTATATAAAAGAAATAGGATCGTGTTATAATGGGGTTGAGCTGTATTTTAATCTAGATATTGGGATATACAGTACCTGCATTTCAGAACCAAGGGGCCCAAGTCTCTGAGAACTTTGAGGTGGAGCCATCCAGATAAACTGAAAGTTTTTCCGTATAAACTATATGCCAGATGTTATTGTTTATTTGATTTAAAGATGGAGGGGTAGATTGTTTCCAGTTCTTGGCGATTGTGCACCTAGTGGCATTTAAAAATTGAGAGATTACTTTGGCTTCCTTTTTGTTTTGGTTGATCATTGGTTTTCCCAGCAATATATATAGAGTTTCATATGGGATCTTATTTATAAGGGCAAACACTTCCCTCCATAATTTCTGGATTTTAGGGCATGACCAAATTATATGCATTATATCCCCCTCAACATCTTTTTTTTAACATTTCTGATATGTTTAATGGTTTTGCAAATTTATTTATAAAAGTATAACACCACTAATGTTACAGATGTCTACAATGGTCTGCTTTTCATTACATCCATCACGGCAGCAAAGGGGATGACAATGAGAAGCCCAATACCAAATATAACAATAAACCTATATAACTATATATATACTGGAAAGCCTGTAAATACCAGGGTTTAATGCCAGCCCATTGGGTAGAATGACAGCAGGGGATGGAACATCCTGTTGTGAATGGGCCAACGGAATGCTCGCCCTCTTGCTATACTTAAGAACAGGACCACCCTAAAGTTAGGATGTTCCTTCCCTCTGAGATTGGGGCCTTCCCATGTGCTCTTCCCTCCGGGGAGGAGTAGTGTGACTATACCTCTGCCAGGGAAGTGGGGAAGAGCTTGGATGGCTGCGGGTGCCCTAGGCCCGTAGTGACTGTCCAGGGACTATCTCCAGTGATATGTGAGAGAAGAGCCTGTGATCCGGCACGTGACTGCTGAGTACCTGTATCTTACTGCAACAAGTGTAGTAATAAACCGTTCCTGCCTTGCAATATACCTCCTGCCTGGTGTGTGATCTAACTGGCGGGAGAGGTACAGTTCTACTGTGGGAGATCATCTCAATTTCCCTGGAGGCTACGGCAGATGGAAGCACTGCACTGCTAAGTATTATGTGGGGTATGTACCCCAGAAGCGCGAGAGAGAGAGAGAGAGAGAGAGAGAGAGAGAGAGAGAGAGAGAGAGAGAGAGAGAGAGAGAGAGAGAGAGAGAGAGAGAGAGAGAGAGAGAGAGAGAGAGAGAGAGACTGTTGTTCATGGGCTCATGTACTGTACAGTATATAGATCTGGAATACATTACGGTGATAAAGCACCTGGTACAATGCCCATTACTGTACATCCGGGTGGCTGTCAGCAAGCAGAAAGATGGCCCCACTTTCTTGGCTCAAAATATGTCTTGTTTTTTAAAAGCATTTTTTTAAATCTCCTGTGCGTTTATACAGTGAAAATTGCTCTGTGTCTGTTCCCAACATTGTTCAGCAGCTTCAACTTTGCTGGTCAAGTATTTCAACATTTACCGCTTAAAATAAAAAGCAGAATATAAAAAACAAAAAATAAAGAAGGTCAATAGTTTAATAATACTGAAAGAATGTTTTTTTTTTCTTTTCTACCAGTTTGCTTAACATATGGCACCATTATAACAAAACACCTTAATTCACTGTCCCATTCATTTAATAACTATGGGTTTTAGAACTTCACAAATATTTTATTATACAGTAGTTAATAGTGGGCTTGTACACAAAATGCTATAACTTTCTAGCATCTCGCATCGTCATGTGTTTTAAGAGATGTTCCATTTGCATACTTGATTTGTAGAACAGTTCTAATTGCTGCTTAAAAAGTGCCAATGTGCAAAACTATTTCGCACAAAAATCACTACCTAGTAATTTATAGCTTTGTAAATGAGAGACAAAGTAATCTCCCACTCCCCCCCCCCCCCCAGTGAAAGGAAAATAACATTATTTCCCCAGTATAAAAATGTCTCTCCTGCTAAAGTAGAAAGTAGACAAATCACAGTTAAACACTGGAGGGCACAACTCATGAAAACAAATAATTACATGGTATAATTAATTACTCATTAGTAACCTTCATAAAAATAATTATATTAACTCGTTTTTGTTCAAATATTCTTTAACCATAAACAAGCATAGGAGCACGATAGACTGTATTTGTCCAGATTTGGATTCAATCTGCATTGATGCCTACAAATAATATATTAAATTATTCTTCCATAACAACTTGCAGAAAGGCAGTAAAATAGCTTTCTGTCTGTCCCTGGTTCATGTACTCTTGTGCTATGAAATGATCCTCTCTATTTCTTTCACTTCCTGCTTTGTGTTTTCCATGAACATAGCCATAGAAATATTTGTTGGCAGAAAAAATGTTGAAAACATTCTGGCACATAGCAGTAAATATGAGCCTGGTGCATGTTTGTACAAGCTCAACATAAATATGCGCAACCAAAAAGTTAAACAACTAATAGTCAAATAGCCAAACAAATAATAAAGAAAGGCAAACAATGAATGTCCCAATGGCATAGAACACTAAACATGATTATTGTTGCCAACATATTGTTCTTTTCTTTAAATGTTTATTAATTGGAATCTATAAACCACTTCATTTTGTTTTTAAACTCTCTCCTTTTTTAATATCTTCAATGCCATTTCCTTAAAGATAAAGGAGCACTCATTTGAAGCTAAGCTCTTTCTATCTTCCCTTTGAAACAGTATAGAATGGTTTTGTATTCACAGCTGGTTTTCCTATAAAGTTCCTCTTAAATTACCTTGAGGACATTTTGAGATTTACATTTGGATCAACCCAGACTTTCTAACTATTACATGTACATCCTGCCAATAAAATAAAGTAAGAAAGCTTAGGAAATCATGCCCTTGACTTTACCCCAAACCTTAGCATCCCATTCATTCCTAGGATTCTAATATGCTTTCACAATTTAAAACAGATTCATTAGTAAATGGGCATTTCTCATCACACACTTCAGCATCCTTGTTCTATAATAAAAATGATTTTCAGCCACACCACTGGGAACTCATGCTGTATGTATGTGTTCTACCTTGCATATGCATCACAGAGTTTTTGTTTCACTGTGTTGTTGGTTTACACTACTCTGTTATCATTTGCTTATTGTTTTCTTAAAATAGTGTTTTCATTTATTCTCTTACATTTATACATTGTATTATTTCATTATAATTGTTTACAATTTGTAAATAGGATCTGTATATGACATTAAGCAGATGTTTATGGGGTTGTCATCACCCAGCACAATGTAACCTAACATTGTGGCATCAATTTGATCTTTTTAAAGGGGAGTGAGCCTGTTTTTGTTAGGGTAAGGGTCCTTTGATGTTTAGTTTAAATGATGATAGTATCCTGTTGGTTCCGAAATAAAGTGTTCATTACACCTTACAGTATGTCTTGCCAATACTTACAACACATGTTCGTGATCAGACCAAAGCTAATCATGCCAACTTTTTCAGTCCATTTTTGATCCAACCTTTTCAAAAGAGAGCAGTAAGTTTAAAAAAATACTTTCCTAGTATTACAGTTACATGATGAATGTTTTTGCCTTTTGAACTTGGTTACAATACTACAGAACTTGCACTGAAGTACTTAAAGCTAAAGCAAATAAAAGTTTGAGTATGTCACACCTGCTAAATATGAAGATTTTTCTTCTTAGCATTACAAAAACAATAGATACATATTTGTGCAGATTTACCATGCAGATCAAGAGCGACAATACATGTTGGAATTTAAAAAAAAACGTAATTTGCAAATGGAAATGCATCTGTTTTATGTTAAATATATATATTTTCTATGACATAATCCATAATTTATTACAAGAAACAGGATAATGTGGATTCACAAGTTTGGTACACATGGCTTGATATGCTTTATTTTTGGCAAACGACCCAAATGATTGTGTTACAAATAATGAAAAGCTTGTGATTTCAACAAGCACACTGGTAATGCAAGATAAAATTTGGGATCCATTAGTATCATCATTATGAGACCATCTGGAGAACTGCAAAACAATGTATTGTTACAATTTGTATGATCAATGCTTTGTCAATGGTTTGAGATTTGTATTCAATTGTTTTTATCTTGCAGTTGTCTTACATTTAGACCACATATTTAAGTACAGATCTCCATCACATCCAAAATTAAAATTCAAATTAGCTACATTTTATTGTATTATGTTTCTTTATTTGTATGTAGCACTGACATTAAGCTTAGTATTTGACAAAATGACAAGCATATACAGTAATAACACTTATGCAAGGGTGTAGTAAGTATACCCTTGAGATCCTATAATTTAATCAAGGTAGTGGGATTCACTAAGATACAAAAAGTTTATGAGCCATACATATATACTGAGAGGTGCTTATCCATAAAACACCTTCCATGCTGGGAGTCCCTGTATGGCTTGATTCAGGTAAATGGCTATATACTGTAGGACACTATTTACTAATTCCTGCTGGAAGGTGTTTGATGGAGCAGCACTTCTTAGTAAATACTACCCTATATATGAGTGCAAGTTATAAAACAGTGCAAGTGTACAGTATATGCAGTAGTCAGAAAACTTACTATACAAAACATGAATGAACAGAATTAAAGAGTTAAACTACCAAATAGGCAAAATAACAGGTGATGATCTAGATTGGATGCACAGAAAAAAGTGTGTGAAAAAATCCAGAGGTACAGTAGTGTGTTGCAAGGGAGTATGCTTTTAGACATTACAGGGCATAATGAAGCAGTGATTGGGCATGCTAAGCCTGAGCAGAGTGGTATTAGACATGAGGTGCAGACCTTACTATAGCAGTAGTGCATTATAAATTATATAAGCATTGGTGTAGTAGAGCTGGAATGGAGCCTTACAGTATGTGTAGCATTCATTTTTGTTAAAAAAAAAATTTTCATCTTATTTTTATATATTTACATTTTTATTTGAAAAAAATCAACAAAATCAACTATTTCCTTTAGTTGAAAAAGGCACAATATACAGTAGATAGTTTTAAAGATCTGGTACACAGTCTAATTAACATATTTGACAAAATAATAGTGTATGTACATTTCAAATGCACATGTAGATTCAAGACAAAGCTGAAAACCTTACCTGGATATGTCCTTAAATAACTGAACACAATGGGGCCGATTCACTAAGCTACGTTAACTAGCGCTAAAATGGGTTATATCGCTCGGCCGCAAAAGGCTGAAGCCATAAGCGCTATTCACTAAGGCTGCTCGGCGCGTTTACGGCCGGCTTTGGCCAAAAGGGCCATAGCGCCCGATCACCTTTTCCCCCCTGTTATCACGCTAAAAGTTATTTAGCACGATAACTATTATAAACAAAACAGCCTGTAAGAACTGCATGGAGACGCTGCGTCTCAATGCACGGTTCTTACAGGCGATCGTGCTTGTCAAATATGATTTTTAATAGTAGTATACATGAGCAGGGGGTCTTCTGAGCTGAACCGCATTGGTTTCAGGTCCGAGGACCCCCTACTTCAGGAGATATAGGCCCCGTTATGGGGTGCCGGTATCCCCTGCAGAATTTAAATGTCCCGGTCACGTGACGCGGGAGCTTTAAAGTGCAGGGGATACCGGCACCCCATAAAGGGGCCTGTAACTCCTGAAGTAGGGGGTCCTCGGACCTGAAACCATAGCGGTTCAGCTAAGGAGACCCCCTGCACATCTACACTAGTATTAAAACACACACATAACAATAAATAATAATTCATTACCATAGCGGATAGCCGCTATGGTAATGAAGCTGCTTTAATGTATTTTTATTAATAGTGTGCGGGAGCAGGGGGTCCCCTGAGCTGAACTGCATTGATTAATGGCTCAGAGATCCCCTGCTTCCCGAGTTACAGGCCCCGGTATGGGGCATCGGTGCCAGTGTCGGCGCCATCTTTATAGTGTCCAAGACGCAACGTGGGCTCAATAAAGATGGCATCCAACAAACAAACCATTGTGAACAATAATCTATGTCAAAGAACCCATCAAAATAAATCTATCTTCCAAAAATAAGCCAATAAAATAATCTATAGCAACCAGCCTTTAACTTAACATTAGCAAAAATGACATGTACATTATAAACACATTTTAACACAAAGCAGCCAATTGCAATTCCAAAAAACATACAAACAAGGCAAGCCAACAAGTTTTTATTATACCTGTATGTTTGTGCATCTATAGTTTACAGACATAAATACAGGTGCAATAAAAGAGCATGAAAAACAATTGAAACACATTAAAAATCAACATATAATACAACCACTGATTTGTCCTGTACGTATGTATACTCATAGTGACATACATACATTCAGGACAAATAAATGGACATAAAAAAAATTGGACGTCATGAAAAAAATGACAAAAAACCTGTAAAATAAAATTAAAATACATTTTGTTTTTTTACTTACCATTAGATGAACCAGTCACAGCAATCAAGGGGAACCGGAAGCACTGGAGCAGCTAATCCAACAACAGGAACCAGGTAACCATAAAATAAAAAACCATTACCATCTACAAGTGTCTTTATCTTCTTTTTTCAAGTTGTAATCCATAGTGGGGGTCTTCTCCGTCTTCTTCTGGGGTCTTTTGTCTTCTTCCGGGATCTTCTTATCTTCATACTCCACTCCCTGGTCTTCTTTCTTCATAGGAGGTCTTTCCTCCTCGGCGTCAAGCCTGAAAATGAGACGACATAGGCTTTTCAAGGCCTATGACGTCACATTTTCATCATATGGTTCTCACGGTCCTGATTGGGCCGTGAAAACCATGTGTTTTGGCCGACAAAAAAAATATGATGACGTCATTTAAAGGCAATGAAAGCACAGCCAATCAGAATTGGCTGTGCTTCAATTGCCTTTAAGATGACGTCATGAACAGAAAGATGGCCGGCCTCACATGGTACGGTAGCCAATCAGAGTGTGGGAACTCCATCCCAACTCTGATTGGTTCAAGTAGACCATGTGACAGAGGCTTTGGGGAGAACGGATGTGACGTTATTGAAAGCCTGTCACATGGTACTTGAGCCAATCAGAGTTGGGATGTATTCCCCACGCTCTGATTAGCTACCCTACCATGTGAGGCCGGTCATCTTTCTTTTCATGACATCATCTTAAAGGCAATTGAAGCACAGCCAATTCTGATTGGCTGTGCTTTCATTGCCTTTAAATGACGTCATCATTTTTTTTGTCGCCCAAAACACATGGTTTTCACGGCCCAATCAGGACCGTGAGAACCATATGACCAAAATGTGACGTCATAGGCCTTTAAAAGCCTATGTCGTCTCATTTTCATGCTTGACGCCGAGGAGGAAAGACCTCCTATGAAGAAAGAAGACCAGGGCGTGGCGTATGAAGATAAGAAGACCCCGGAAGAAGACAGAAGACCCCAGAAGAAGACAGAAGAAGACGGAGAAGACCCCCACTATGGATTACAACTAGAAAAAAGAAGATAAAGACACTTGTGGATGGTAATGGTTTTTTTATTTTATGGTTACCTGGTTCCTGTTGTTGGATTAACTGCTCCAGTGCTTCCAGTTCCCCTTGATTGCTGACTGGTTCATCTAATGGTAAGTAAAAAAACAAAATGTATTTTAATTTAATTTTACAGGTTTTTTGGATTTTTTTCCCTGATGTCCATTTTTTTTTTATGTCCATTTGTTTGTCCTGAATGTATGTATTTCACTATGAGTATACATACGTACAGGACAAATCAGTGGTTGTATTGTATGTTCATTTTTAATGTGTTTCCATTGTTTTTCATGCTCTTTTATTGCACCTGTATTTATGTCTGTAAACTATAGATTGACATACATACAGGTATAATAAAAACTTGTTGGCTTGCCTTGTTTGTATGTTTTTTGGAATTGCAATTGGCTGCTTTGTGTTAAAATGTGTTTATAATGTACATGTCATTTTTGCTAATGTTTAGTTAAAGGCTGGTTGCTATAGATTATTTTATTGGCTTATTTTTGGAAGATAAATTTATTTTGATGGTTACTTTGACATAGATTATTGTTCACAATGGTTTGTTTGTTGGATTTGAAGTGTGTAATTGATGTGTATTGTAATTGATTGGTGATTGGATTAATTGATGGTAAATTAATTGTGTTGATGCTTTGTTTTTCTTTAATGATTGTATTTGTATCTTGTTTAGATTAGTGTCTTTGATTTGGAGCATTTTTTGACATAGTATATATGATGCAAAGATAAATTGTATCATGTACAATTGTCAAATTGAGTATTTATATTTGGATTTATTAGATATTGATTGAGCTTGGTGCTGTTTGATATTTGGAGAGATTTGTTGTTGGCCATGTACAGTATTTATTTGTATATTGGTTAATCATGCATATACAGTATATGTATTCTATATATTAGAATATATTAGGAAGGTAGATAGGGCAATCTGTTGCCAGGACCGCATGAACCGAACAGTGTGTTGTCTCCCGGGTGCTCGGGTTCGGCACATTGCAGATCGGGTAGACAGATTGTTTGGGGGGGCTGGGATTGACCCGGCGGTCTTGGTACACGTTGGCACCAATGACAAAGTTAGAGAAAGATGGAGGGTCCTAAAAAATGATTACAGGGATCTAGGCCAAAATCTTAAGGCAAGGACCTCCAAGGTAGTATTTTCTGAAATACTACAGTGCCATGTGCTACCGCAGGGAGACATTCAGAGATGAGGGAGGTTAATGCATGGCTAAGAAAGTGGTGCAGGAAGGAGGGGTTTGGGTTTTTACAGCACTGGGACTCCTTTTCTGAGAGGTGCCATCTATATTCTAGGGACGGATTGCACCTCAATGAAGAGGGATCTTCTGTGCTAGGGGGGAGAATGCTAAAAAGGTTTGAGGAGATTTTAAACTAGGATGGAGGGGGGAGGGGAATGAAACAGATAATGAACTAAATGGAATAGATGAGGATACAAGATGGTATGGAGGTAGAATGAGGGCAAGTGCAAGTTTGACAAGCAGTGAGACACCCATAGTAAATACAGATAATACTAGAAAACTTCTAAAGACTAAGGGCAATCAAATTAGCAAAAATAGATAATGAAAAAAGGATTGCAATAGAAAGTAAGGTCAACCCTAAAAAATTCTTTAAGTACCTTAATAACAAAAAAATAAGAAAAGAAAATATAGGACCCTTTCAGTGTGAGATGGGTAGGCAGATTATTGGAGATAAGGAAAAAGCAGAGGTATTAAACAAATTCTTTGCCTCTGTGTTTAGCAGGGAAGAATCAAGTTCAATAGTAGTGCTACAGGAGGAAGCCACAACATCAATATTAATGAACAATTGGTTAACTGAGGAAGAAGTTCATAAGCGACTTGAAAAAATTAAAGTCAATAAGGCACCTGGCCCCGATGGCATACATCCAAGCGTTCTCAAGGAGTTAAGCTTAGTAATAACAAAACCATTATATTTAATATTCAAGGACTCCATTTCCACAGGCTCAGTAATAATGACGTAAAGCAGATGTGGTGCCTATATTTAAAAAGGGAGCTAGATCACAACCGGGAAATTACAGACCTGTAAGCCTGACTTCAATAGTAGGGAAACTACTTGAAGGTTTAATACGGGATAATATTCAGGAATACCTAATGGAAAATAAAATTATTAGTAATAGTCAGCATGGATTTATGAAGGATAGACCTTGCCAAACCTTATTTGTTTCTTTGAGGAGGCAAGTAGGAATCTAGACCAGGGTAATACTGTTGATGTGGTCTACTTAGATTTTGCAAAGGCTTTTGATACGGTTTCACACAAGAGGTTGGTGTACAAAATAAATAAAGTTGGACTCAGTAATAATATATGCACCTGGATTGAAAACTGGTTAAAGGACAGAAAACAGAGGGTTGTCATAAATGGAACTTTTTCAGATTGGGCTAAAGTCGTGAGTGATCAGGGATCGGTACTGGGACCCCTGCTTTTTAACTTGTTTATTAATGACCTTGAGGTTGGGTCGAGAGCAAAGTCTCCATCTTTGCTGATGATACTAAATTGTGTAAGGTAATAGAATCAGAGCAGGATGTAATTCCTCTTCAGAAGGACTTGGAGAGACTGGAAACGTGGGCAGGTAAATGGCAGATGAGTTTTAATACAGATAAATGTAAGGTTATGCATTTGGGATACAAGAATAAAAAGGCGACTTACAAATTAAATGGAGATATATTGGGGGAATCCTTGATGGAGAAGGATTTAGGAGTGCTTGTAGACAGCAGGCTTAGCAATAGTGCCCAATGTCATGCAGTAGCTGCAAATGCAAACAAGATCTTATCTTGCATCAAACGGGCAATGGTATGGAATGGAAGTAAACATAATTATGCCCCTTTACAAAGCATTAGTAAGACCACACCTTGAATATGGAGTACAATTCTGGGCACCAATCCTAAGAAAAGACATTATGGAACTAGAGAGAGTGCAGAGAAGAGCCGCCAAATTAATAAAGGGGATGGACATTCTAACTTATGAGGAGAGGCTAGCTAAATTAGATTTATTTACATTAGAAAAGAGGCGTCTAAGAGGGGATATGATAACTACAGTATATACAAATATATTCTGGGACAATACAAGGAACTTTCAAAAGAACTATTCATCCCACGGGCAGTACAAAGGACTCGGGGCCATCCCTTAAGGTTGGAGGAAAGGAAATTTCACCAGCAACAAAGGAAAGGGTTCTTTACATTAAGGGCAGTTAAAATGTGGAATTCATTACCCATGGAGACTGTAATGGCAGATACAATAGATTTGTTAAAAAAAAGAAGAAAAAACACAAAAGCGCACCAAGATGAGAGATAGATATTGTATTAGCAACAAATAATAAAATTAGTAACTTACATATAAAATTTCTTTAATAATCCCCGATTCTGGTGTCTATCACAGGAGTAGGGCATCACATAGGAAGTATGAAGGGTAATCTCAGTTCTGAGAGATCAGACCCGCGCGCTGGGGCTGTCTCTGTTCACTCTCCTGTCCTCCACGTGTGGTAGCGTGGTGCAGAGTGTAGCACACATGTGCAGGAACCGGGGCCTTCAATAGGTGTCCTTAGGATGCCTGTCCGTTTTTGATAGCATAGAAACGATCGGAAATAAGCAGGAACGGTACACTTGAGTGTGTACTGGTGGTGGGTAGTAAAACCGCCAGCCACAACAGTCGTTTTCATTGTTAAAAAAAAGGTTGGACATCTTTTTAGATGGGGAAGGTATACAGGGATATACCAAATAAGTATACATGGGAAGGATGTTGATTCAGGGATTAATCCGATTGCCAATTCTTGGAGTCAGGAAGGAATTAATTTTTCCCCTTAATGGAGTATTTGTTTGCCTTCCTCTGGATCAATAAGTATAGATATAGGATAAAGTATCTGTTGTCATAATTTAGCATAGGTTGAACTTGATGGACGGAAGACTTTTTTCAACCTCATCTACTATGTAACTATGAACTATGTAACTATGTATATATACACATGATGAAGCCACTGTACAAATAAATGAGTGAAGGGTGGGTATTGGGTCAGGGTGGCTTAACCCCTTAATGACTGTAGCGGTTAATAACCGCTAAGTTCATTAAGGGGTTAGGGGACATTAGTTTGGCACTTTTTCTTATTTTGTATATTTTTCAGCACACCAGTGTATGGACCGGGATGAAGATGCGGGTGGCCTTCATCGTGGGTGCCGGACAAGGGTGAGTACAACATGTATTTAATGTATTTATTGTATTAATGTATATTTAATGGGCAAATGCATTATTATCCATATGTGGATAATAGTAATTTTGCCCATTAATGTACTGTATGTGTTAGGGGACGGGGGTATTTTTTTAGAGTATTGTTTAATTTTTGGGGGCACACCATTGGTACCGCAGGCCCGCGGGGACCCCCGGACACCCCTGGATGGCTTCGGGGACCCTTGGACACCCCCGGACGGCTGTGGGGACCCGCGGACGCCTCCGGACGGCTGTGGGAACCCCCAGACACCCCCGCGGGCCTGTTGTATGGATGGTGTGCCAGCAAAAATGTAAACAAAGAAATATTTTCTAAGTCCAGCTCCTTTTGCGCCTGCCTTTTGCTGGCGCATTTGTTTGGCGCGTTTTTTAATGCCGATTCACTTAGCGCTGCTTAGTGAATCGGTAGTACTGGCAAAAATCAGCGCAATAGGCTGATCATGCACATTTTGCACCGAGGGCAAAAAAAATACCTTTTAAGAGCGATAAAGCGCAGTTATCACTGCTTAGTGAATCTCACTGCAGCCTTATCGGGCTTAAAGGGTAGTTTGCGCTCTTAAAACCACTTAACGGAGCTTGGTGAATCGGCCCCAATGTCTTAGGATTCAGGAGAGTATTTCAAAGATCAGTTCCCCAGTGGACCTGTGCAGAACTATTTTGGGTACAAAATAAACATACAAATGTTGACAAAAATTGCCAAGCATAACAAATGATTTTTGTTTAAGAAAATAGCAAAAATGAGATATATTGCCTATTTTTGTTAACAAAATCACTGATGAATAATGGTAAATAATATCAACATTTTGAAACGACTTAAGAAATGCACTACTGTATATTGCATAAATCCCTGAAATGTGAAAAATCTCTCCAAAAATGTTTATCAGTCGTGACCATTTACTGTATTACATCAGTATTCTTCCCTACAGGCTCCAGAGAAAAGCAATCGTAACAACATTTTCTTCACAGTGCACAGTTATCTACCTTTTTCTGAACTGCTACAATGTATTTCTACATTAACGCAAAAGTCCAGTTTTCTAATTTTGCTCTTTAATTAAACAGAATGTGCAAATCATAAAAAAATTCTTCATTATAGAGCGACAGTTTTTATTTTGGTCAGAGATGTGTGTAAAAAATGCATAAAGCATAAAGTAGCTATGTACGGTTAGTGTTTAATGTGCAAAGAAGCATTGCGTGTACACCTATGTAATCTTTAACACTGGCTATTATAGCGTTTTATCTGGAAATGTCAGTTGTCTCCTATCGGTCTATAAGGTTCACATGCGTCTCGCATTTACTGCTCCAAGAGACTTGCTGTACTGCAGTAGAAAACATAACTCTGCATGATAGGCCACGCCTAAGGCTGTGTCCATGCTGCTGAAGACTGCGCGGAGGCGTGTGTGCATGCGACATCACCCGTGTTTAGCGGGAGCATTTTTGGGCCATGCTAGATGCGCCGTGGTGGGCGTGTCTAGGGGCGTCAGGGAGATTTTTCACCCTCATTGGGTGAACCGCTCACATGACCTGGCTGCCACATGACATGAACTGATTCCTCGCGCACCGCGCACCGCGCACCGCGTACCCCCTCCTGCTGTCGTGCACACACGTGGTCTATGGGCACGATCATTGGCTTAAGGCAATGTGATCGCGCCACACACGCTTCCGCACGGTCTTCGGCAGCATGGATGTCGCCTAATGTACTGCTGTACTGAAGTTGGTGACTGGTCTTCAAAAATGTAGAGCCATCAGTTGGTCAGATTGTATCCCTCATTGCTATTCAGAGAGCAGAGCAATGTAGAGCCATCGTCTCTTTTAACATCCTCTCAGTTTTCCCTACGTAGTGGAGCCAGCATGGCCACATAATGGCATAAATACTGGGATGTGCATGTCAAGTGATGTCTAATTTTGATAGTATTGCCATTGTGCGGGTATGTGAAATTCAAGCCGGTTATCAATTTCCACACTATTGTAGTTTACCAGCTAATCCAACTATGATCTACAGTATAAAAAAGAGCTTTACTCCATATTAATATTGGCACACTCTAGCAAAACTAAATTTTCTCGCTCAGAACTTTCCTAGGGCGACTCATTATGTGCACTTGCCCAATATACATAAATCTAATACTTCACCACCTGGTCGTCACATCATGTTAGCCATAGGGTCCATCTTTCAAACAGTATTCCAGTTCCACAATTTCTATCTACAACCCTGTGTACAGGCATTTCCTTCTTATCTGAAAGATACCAGCATAGATTTGACATACCTGTAGGTGGAACTAGATCTACATACGTCTTTTTTCAACCTCATTTCCTATGTTACAATGTAACACATTGTTAACATGCATCAAATAATTAATGAACATACCTTCTGACAATGTACTAGTTGCCGCCATCAATATCCAACGGATGCGGTCCACCCGCGAAAGCGAAAGTGACGTCAGACGCCGTCGCTGGCGACACACTTTGCCACAGGAGGAAGACTGGGAGAAAACACTGCCGCAAACAAGAGCATTCATTTGCTAAAGAAACCTTTACATGTACATACAATTGTACTTAGTGTGAGTACTATCCTTATTCCTCAATATATAAACGCTTTATATTTACCATCTGCACTACTGGGCTATATCTGTTTTGTTTCAATTGCATGAACCGAATGGAGATTTGAATGCTAACATCCCTGGAATAGAAGACCAATTACATACACACCTCCTGACTGAGTCAGAAAAAAGCACTACTTTTTCTTACATTTTGTAAGTAGAAAATCCTCAAGAGCCAAGACCTGCATCTAGCCCATATTATATTAACATACTACACTATTATTGTTTTTTATGTTTTTTATTTTTCATGAGGTGCTCCTGATTGGATCGCTCCCTTCTCACCCCAAAGAAAAAATGTACTAGTTGCCCCTTATCCGATTAGTTGGGTGGATATGGGATGATATATACTCTTTGCATTATACATTTTATATGTTCATTCCTCTTTCGATTTTGGTGTCCAACTGATTTTGTCTTATATTGTAGTTCTGTTCCACCTCCACCATGTTGTTTTGATCTGCCAGTCTAAGAGGTGTGGGTGAAATATATTTGTTTCCTCTCTTCATTTGTTTTCTTATTAGACATTACTTATATCTATTTTCCTCACTAGTTAGGAACTTTTTGTGATGTGATATGATCTGTTCTAGTCAGACCATGAACTTTACATTATTAAGGCGATGAGGGATTTGATTTTAATGGTTTTTTAGTGACTCTATTTAATAAAGTGATAATTATTTTCTATAGCAGACTGCTTCATTTGGGATGCTTTCTTTTAGGTGCCTGCGCACTAGCAGTAATGGCCACGCATCCCGAGTTACTACTCAGAAGCTTTGTATTAAGCTTTGATCAACAGCAGTACACTGTTTGTTTGGCATGAAAATCCCCCATTTTTATAGTGCATTCTACTCTGCCTACCCCACCAATCCCAGTTGAAGGCTTAGTGCAGAAACGCGTAGGAGTGGGTGAAGTGGGCAGGATCCCCTGGTTTCTCCCCATCTTGGGACCAGTAAATATTCCTATTGACGCTGCTGCCATATTTGTTGTTGTGAGGATTCCGCACGAGGCAGTGTATCAGAGCACAGCCATGTAATGATCAGGATGACAGCTTTGAAGTAAAAAGTTTTTCTTTATTTGGACACCATGGTGCAGACAGAAATGGAGGGTAGCTCTTACGCGTTTCACGCCTGTGTGGCGCTTCGTCAGAGAGTAAAAATGATATGCTGGGTCCCCCTTAATATAACACAGAGGTATGACGCTGCGGTATCCATGACGACTAGATGGGCTTGTAAACAACTGCACATTGCATGGAGCCCGTCGCGTCACTTCCGGTTTTCCACTTCCGGTTTCGTCATTTCCAGTTATTAGAGCCGCGGCTGTGGATAATTTCAATTGCAATCATATGTGCTATATTAAGCGGGACCCAGCATATAATTTTTACTGTCTGACGAAGCGCCACACAGGCGTGAAACGCGTAAGAGCTACCCTCCATTTCTGTCTGCACCATGGTGTCCAAATAAAGAAAAACTTTTTACTTCAAAGCTGTCATCCTGATCATTACATGGCTGTGCTCTGATACACTGCCTCGTGCGGAATCCTCACTGATCTACTGCCATTACGGATGCACGCCTCAAGACAAGAAGAATACAGGCTTTTTTCATGTGAGTTTTACCCTTTATTTATACTGGAATGTATACATTAGGTGGTTGCAAGCGTGTGTAACATTGTCCCCATTAGGTGTGGTGTGGTGGAGCTAATCGTTCTCCATTCACAGCACCCCTAGGACTTCAATATATATGTCCAATACATTACGCTCACCTATATACCATATACTCACTTCATTGTTATATGCCTGCTTCACTCTATCTTCAATCAAGAAATCCTATATGGATGTTATGAAAACTGTTTCCTCTATGGTCATTTGAGCACTATTGATGAACTTTGTTCCTCTATCCTATATTTGTTGTTGTACTTTCATACATGCTTTCAGGACTGTGCTTTGTGTTGACACATGCTCAGCATTGTGTGTATTGGAACTTGGACCCAGCTCATATTTTGTCTGTCTCTCATACAGGACTGTGAGCTTCATACACTGCTATTGAAGTTGATTTTAGTGTTCATTGTAGCACATATTTCATAAGTCCTATACTGTTGAAGAGACTCTACATCCCTGTTGGGATTCTAGCTAGATTCCAGTCCCCCCTGACTTTTGATATGTGTAGGGGGTTAATTTCCACAACTCACGAGCCTGTTACAGAGTAGCACTGTATGTTTTTTCTCCTTAGGTAACTGTGTCTATACAGTAGGTATCTAAGAACAGTTTTTTGGGGGTTATGTATCCTTGCTAGGGATATTTGTCATCAATCCCTGGCTTTCTGCAGTGCTCTCATTTGTCATGTTTGGCACTTAGTCAGCTTATTGTCTTTGGTTTACGTACAGGGGATCTATGCTGTGTTCTTTTAAAATGTCTGTGCTATCTTGTATTCTTTTTGTGATACATAATTAATAAACTTTTGATATTGCCTTCAGAATACCAGAGTGCAACATTTTGGGCTTCTTTTCTCTTGTTTCTTTCATATATATATATATATATAATTTGGTGAAAGCACTCCTGCAGATAAATAGAGACGTAGCTGTAGAATACGTGCTCGCTGGACAATCCGTGTTCACCTCTCCGGATCAAAACAATACAACAATATAAAATGTCTGTGGTATTCCAGGATAAGAAAAATATAAAGATACATTTAATACATCATAAGATACAAACAAGGGGCATTTAGAGAGCCAAGCAACCCTTTCTCAAGCTTGATGACGCAATAAATGTATCTTTATATTTTTCTTATCCTGTTGTGCCATGGACATTATATATATATATATATATATATATATATATATATATATATATAATCAAAAAAATAAAAAAATAAATAGATGATACCGTTCTGTGGCTAACGAAATGCTTTTATTTGTGCGAGCTTTCGAGATACACTGATCTCTTCTTCCGGCGATGTTACAATGAATGAAGCAAAAGATAAACTTAAAAACAGTGTCTCTTGGAATGTTATCTGTGCTGTTCCTTCCGCCGGTGTGGAAGGAACAGCACAGAAAACACCTCTAGCCATAAAACACATCCACACCGGGGGAAGGAACAGCACAGATAACATTCCAAGAGACACTGTTTTTAAGTTTATCTTTTGCTTCATTCATTGTAACATCGCCGGAAGAAGAGATCAGTGTATCTCGAAAGCTCGCACAAATAAAAGCATTTCGTTAGCCACAGAACGGTATCATCTATTTATTTTTTTATTTTTTTGATTATTGAAGCTCGGCTAACACGGTACTGATACCTCTACATATATATATATATATATATAGACACATACACACACACATACATACACACACATACACAAGTATATATATATATATATACAAGCAGATCAACCTTAAACAATTATCAATACAATTAAATCATAAAATATGATACTACACATATAATGGGAGATGCTAACCCTTACAATCTATCTGTCCCTAATCAGCCTGCTGCCGTTTAGGTCCACGGCTCCACAACAGCCGCAAAGAGTAAATACCAAAAGAATGTCGCAAAATATAGGGAAGAGAAGAAAGGAAAGGGAAAAAAACATAGGGTAGTATGTTCTGAGTCATTTCAGCACTATTTTTTGCGACTTGGTCATTTTTGTGTGCATGTACAGTATATATTGAAACATACATTACCGGCACAGCACTAAGTAATGGCAAAAATTATTTTATTAAATTTGTATTACATCCAAATTGCACATAGGCCTGACTTTTCGGTCCCCAGAAGGACCTTCTTCAGGTTGTTAAATACATTTAAACCAATGTGAACTACAGAGTGCACAAAAAAATTACTCTCATTTTCCCATGCTTTTGTAAATTTGTTTAACAATGGTATTTTTTTCTTATTATTTTGCCATGTTAAAGCATTCTCTCCCCTCACCCTAATAGAAAAATATGATATATAATAAGACATTATTGTCATCATAAGTTGGAAAGTAGCCAAAGCAAGCATATTTTCAGACCATAATAAATTACAAGTTACAACGTCCCCATTTGTTTTTAGCTCAGCACAAATACAGTTAGGATAGCCGGCAGGATCTGACCATCTTTTAAAGTTAAAACAAAGCCATTTTAAAAAGTATGTAATGCCTCTTCTCCCCCCTTCCCCCAAGGGAGATCTGGCGGGTGTACCTTGATGTTGTATGGGCTCACCTGTTGTTTGTCAGGAAGCCTGAGTTTCCGCGTTGGTATGGGGAAAGGCAAGGGAATGTCGTCTGGTGCAGTGCCTCCATTCTGAAGGGATCTGACAGGGGCAGAGAACCCCGTTCCAGTAAATTAGACAGGAGACATGGAACGTTGTACAATACCATTTATTGACAGGCCAACAGATTCCATCTCCCACGCGAGAGGTACTTCCTAACACCCTACGGATGAACACCTTCCCTTGCATCTTGCATCACTTTGTCCATGACTAGGCCCCCCAAAGGCTTGAGGCCCTTGGGGCTAGTCGTCACGCGCATACCACCTGATGTGGTGAGGTAGAACCACCTTGCTCACTATGGAGCAGGCTACATCCTGGAATCTCTATAATTTGAAAAGGAATCATCTTATATACCTGGGGGAGGGGTTAATGACTCTGCTTCAAAACTGGGCAGGTCTGAGGGCGAAACAGGCATCACCCCACAATGCTGACACCTATAACCCCCCCCTCCTCCCCCCGAGGCATGATGCTTTCAACGGCCACTACCTGCACCTGGCTATGGCTACGGCTACATTCTGATATAATTAGTAGTGTGCTGCAGGACTCTCATGCTGGCTCACGAGGGAGGATTTAACCATAACACTGCCTGCACTTACCAGGACCTATGTGCCAGGGCCAGGAAACCCCTAGCCAGGGGCACTAGGCTACATATACTATGTAATAAAAACCTTCTGTACAGTATATTCATAAAATTAAGTAAAATAAATAAATGTTATGTTACTTAATATCCTTGAAGGTTTTAAGAAAAGTTTTACTTCCTTGGAAAGTTCAGTTCAATAAAATTCAATAGTTGTGCTAATCTCAGCCAGCCATCTCCACTCTTCTCTGGCATATTTCTATATTTCTCTGGGTCTTTTCCTATGAACAACGAGGGCCAATCTTGCATCACCAAACATATTTATTCCATCCATTGTACTCCAATATCAATTTGCTTTACTTACAGATACATAAAAACTGGGAAATACACTATTCACTTTCTTAGTATCTGAAATGTAATTTATTTATATAATGAATCTTTTTTATACAGTTTACTACACTCTACGGTAATAAACTGAAAAGGGATAATACAGTATATGTGCAATAGTCAAATATAACTTTAAAGAATCTGTTCACAAAAAAATATTCTAATAAAGGATGAGATATAAATCTGATACACAAAAGTAAATATATACTGTACCCTCTACCGGTCTCTCTAACTATTTCCCTGCCTTTGCCCTGCATTTTGCCTTTAGACTTCTTGAATGCCCTTTATTCTCTTGCTTGTTCCATTTTCTTAACTCTTAACTATTTTTTCCTAAACACTTTACAATTTGACTTTTGCACTGCTCTCTTCCCTGAAACAACCATTGTCAAAATAACTAATGAACTTCATACTACCAAAGACCAAGGAATTTACTCCCTGCTGATATTATTGTACCTCTCTGCAGCTATTGATACTGTGGATCAGTGCCTTCTTTTGTCAATATCTCTATTGGCAGAGCCCATGGGTCTATACCGTGAGCGGGGACCTCTTCTTTTTTCGCTCTACACGCTCTCTTTGATCTTATAGCTGCTTGAAAGATCAACCTCTCTGATCCCTTTTTGAGGTCGATCCACTGACCAAAGAAACCGTCAGATCTGCTGCAGAACCAAATCTGCCCCCCCAAAAAACACACCTCTTTAATAAAGCATTTAAGTAACTCCAAAGTATTTGAGGTTGAAAGAATACACCAAGTGCCCAGTGAACATGCAAGATAATATTCAATATAAATAAACTGAACAAAGTCTTTGTGCTCTCAGATTCAGAGCTCACTAGCTTCCAGAACTAAAAAGAGAGAGAGAGAGAGAGAGAGAGAGAGAGAGAGAGAGAGAGAGAGAGAGAGAGAGAGAGAGAGAGAGAGAGAGAGCGAGAGAGAGAGAGAGAGAGAGAGAGAGAGAGAAAGAGAGAGAGAGAGAGAGAGAGAGAGAGAGAGAGAGAGAGAGAGAGAGAGGATGAATACACAAAAAACACATACAGTACAGTATAGTGGGATATGTCTGATATTCAAAAATATTAGAAAATGGGTGGTTATTATTAAACTCAAAAATTAAAGGTCTAAATTAGGCTCATCAGTGAAGTAGAAATCTTCTTCAGGATTTTTAAATTCAAGAGACAGGAACATACCGTAATACCATAAAGAGACCTTTATGCATAGAAGAATAAAACAAATACACTCACAAACATTCATTGAAAAAGGAAATGGAGGCTAAAAGGCACAGACTTGCATATCTCCCTTCTGATCACCTTGTGATGTCACCTCCAGATGGTTAGTACTGCAATGGTGGAGAGGGGGAAGGAATGTACGGCCAACAGCCTCAGCTTGGCCTAGTAGTCCTGAATATTAGTTTGCCACAGAAGCTAAAAAATAGCTTGCCCTACAGTGGTGTTTTGCAGGATAACCTGCTTCCTCAGGATTACGGCTTCATACAAATGCTTTGAATACAAAAAGTTTAGTTTTAAAAACTCTGCATACATTATTTGTAGTTCAACAAAATGTGAAATTATTGGCAGAGGTGAATACTTCTGCAAACCATTGTGCACCCCCCTGAGGAAGATCCCCCCCTGTGGGATTGAAACGTTGGAGTTATGTGCTGTATTTAATACATTTATTTTCATTCACCTGAGTGCTGTCTCCTTTTTGCTGCTATGCGGTAATGTATACTTTTATTATTTATATGGGACATGCACCTATTCATTATTGAATTTTTATTGGAGTGCCAGTGATTCTATACAGGTTTAGGCCAATATTTTCATGGGTTACTGGAAGGATCAGCAGGTCTAGCAATCCATGGGGGACCAGCCTGGTCTATTTTGGCTGTATCATAGATGATATCCTTATTATTTTAGATGGAGAGAGAATGACCTGGTCAAACTTTTTTCACAGTTTAACAGTAATTAATTTGGCTTGACCTTTACGTACACTATGGATTCTTCATCTGTGGTATTTTTGGATCTTCTATTGTCTGTTCTTACAGATTTATCTATCAAGACCAACATATCAAATTAGTCGCTTGCAATAGCTCCTGCATCATGAAGCTAGCAGCAACCATTCTCACAAATGGATCCAGTATATCCCATATGGACAATTTAGTAGATTAAAATGTAATTATTCACCTGAAACATATTTTTTGGAATAATCATCATTTATGAAAAAGAAATATGAAGCTAAGGGATATGATTCAGTTAATAACGACTGCTTTTTCTAAAGCTTTATTGTTTGATAGATCTGATCTTTTGGCCTCATCTAAAAAGAAAATTAGTGACAGAAGAGATAGGAACAGAGGAACACAGGCAAATAAGGAAAGTTTACATTGTCATCTATTCATTACAAGATTTAATCAATCAGCATCACAAATTTAAAGTCTATTAAATACTTATTGGGGAATACTAACATGTGATCCGATATTAATGGACAGATATTGGATACTCCACATGTAGTTTTCCATAAGGCAAGAAATATTCAAAATATATTAGCACCATGAAAATTGAAAACTATTGATTCGAAAAATATAATTTTAGCATCTAGGGGAAATTTGTCATGTAATAGAGGAAGGTGCCTTACATGTCAACATATGCTTTTAGAAAATCACTTCTGTACAAAGGGTGGTGAAACATTTCAGGTAAAGGGACATATTTTATGTGTAGGACACAGTTTGTAGTGTACCTTATTACATGTAGCTGTGAACTCCATTAGGTGGGTCACACCAAGCAACCTTTATGTGTTCATTTTTTTGGATCACTGGAGGGCTTTTTTCAAGGGTGCACTCAGACAAGGAGTCCCCAGACATGTTTCTAAGGTGCACGCTAACGATAGCACTATTTTGAAAATCATGGGTTTGGATAATGTTCCTAACACAATGCCTGTGTCAGATAAATTCCAATTATTATGTCATCAAGAATCTTTTTGGATATTCAAGTTTAATTCACTTATCCCTAAAGGGTTAAATTAACATCATGATATTAGCACAATTGTATAGTTGTATTACTCTCTTGATATCCTTTTCCTGCTAGGTATAATTTCTTTTGCCCATTTCTCCTCTATACTTGCTGTCTGACATGTCTAATTGCATGCCTTTAATTAAAAACCCTTTATTATTCTGTTGTAGTTTTATCTAGGTTTTTTTAAATTTAATAACCCAGCATGATCTGATTGTATATCCTCATGTTGCATTCTAAAGTTTAACTAGAGATAGAGCATTATTTATGTGAAATTGCCCCCAAAAAGTGTACACCTCATCATCGCCACACGTGACCACACTGATCCACACGTGACCGCACTGAGCCCGCATTGAGCCTGCATGGACCTTGTTTGTGATCAGACAAAATTATTATTTGTGTTGTTGCAGTTCAGTGTGTGTCGGGCAGGTGGTGCACTGAATATCTTTGTCTATGATACTCTGAATGCAGGTGTCTGAAGAGAAGATTGAATGTACACATCTCTTTGTCTAATGGCCTTGTACCTTACATATATACTGTTGCAGTTTCACACTTTATTTAAAAAACTGCATTTACGTAATCTTTCTCATAACTTTTGTACTGTGCTGGGCATAGCATGGGACATGGCGCTTACTCCTTGCCACACATATTACAGAAACCTTTGATATAAATAATATTGCAATGCAGCTTAATTAAGACATTATTAAAGGCCAACTGGTAAACACACATTCCCAGCTAGCTCAAACTCCTACACCCACCACATCATGAATATATATTTATGTCAAAAAAGAGTACTGCTGGGCGTGCCCAATGCTACATCAAATTGACAAAACATATATGGTAATGAGTGCAAAGTCCAAATACTTCAATAATAATAGTAATGACTTGGTTATTTAGTTAAACCCTTTGGCCAAAGCGTTATAAGCCTGCATAACAAACGTCAAGGTATAACCAATAATGGAAGGAAGAGTTGACAGTGTAGTGTAGAACCTTTTTTTTTTTACTGAGTGCAGCATTAATTCTCTGCTTGCTTCCTATTAATCTCTGTATAAGCTATAAAGTTCATTTAAGGCTCTACACTGCTCTGCCCCTCCATACTGTATATCTCAGCTATGTCTTGTTACATCCCTGCTCGCCTTTTATGCTCGACCCAAGGATGTTTCATCTTTACACTTTTATCTGCACACCCCTTTCACATTTTAGGCCAAGACCCACAAAAAGGGTGCTAATCTTTAGCACGCCTTTACTTCCATTCATATGAAAGAGAGCTGAGGCATGTTAAAGATTAGCACCCTTTTATGGATTTTGGCCTAAGATCTTGCCCCTTTCCTCAAATCATGCACATTCTAAAATAAACAGGCTGCTCTTGTGCATTGTTGGCATGAAAACATCATTATACTGTAGTCCGTTCCAAACTTCTAAAAAAAGAAAATGTCTTGGAAATATTAACTTGGTTTACTATTGTGTTTGTGTGTGTGGAGAGTGGATAGAGCTGAAGTATGTGTGACCAGTGTTAATTTGAGAACTTGCTGAGTTAATGACACAGCAGGCGTCTAATCCATAATGTTGAATGAGTGAGAGGGGTGTTGGTGTAAACAAAGAAAAAAGCAAGAGGTCAAGGTAGCATTACATTAACATTTTATAGACCAGGGGTGAAAAAACTTTTTATGCCGAGCCCCAATTTTCATCCATAAAATTTCTCGGGCCCCCCCTGCCTGATGTAATCAAAATCACATGAAAAAAAACCCTTTATTAAACGGTATACAATGTAAATACAAATATGTCTAAATACGTACATATTTCAACAGCTCGCGCTTGCAAAATTAGGCTGAGTCCAAGCTGCCGCTGAGAGCGGTGACATCACCAACTCTCCAAGCATGAGCACAGGGTGTCCTGCATAATTTTGCAAACACGAGCGGGGGGGCATGGATCGGGGCTATTTTTGTGTGTGTGTGTGCGCGTGTGGCTGTGTGTGTGTGTGCATTGACTGCTGATGAGCGCGCTTCAAAGTCAATTTTGTTTGTCTCCCCAAGCTTGGGAGAGCGTACGTGCACAAAGGAATTCCTTTTGGGGAGGCATTCATCCAAATATTTGCTACCTCCCTTCCCTCTCCCCCCCCCCCTTTTTTTTTCCCTTCCCCTCCATTTTTTTCCTTCTCCCATTTGCCTTTTTAGTCTCCCTGCTCTTTG
The DNA here is from genome assembly GCF_040206685.1 of Ascaphus truei. NCBI lineage: Eukaryota > Metazoa > Chordata > Amphibia > Anura > Ascaphidae > Ascaphus > Ascaphus truei. Next base: position 33,682,576 of record NC_134485.1, on the reverse strand, counting down.
GTTTTCTGTCCCCAGTGTTATCCACACTCCTACCTACAGTATTATTTATTTTTTTCCGTTTTCAATGTTCTGTCTTTTTTTTTTTTTTACATTATTTCTGTACATTCATAGTATGATTGATTGATATAGTGCAGCCTACCCTTTCACTTGCAGAGGATCACAGCAAACCAGGTTGCCAGTGGAGGAGAGCAGGAACACAGCGCTATTGCAGGGCAGACACTGGAATGTGGGGCGTTTAACATCATAGCGCTGGGCATGCTCCTCCCGGTACCACTGAAGCCCCAGCCCATGCGCACACACCATCTCGTGGCCGCCACCTGCACTAACCTGTTTGGCCGGCCGCACACATCTTCTTGGTCGCCCGTGCACATCATCTTGGCCGCCCGTGCACAGCTATTTCGCCCTCCCACGCACAGTGTCTGCCGGCCCATGCACATCAGGTTTTGCCGCACACTGCATGTGCCCCCCCTAAATAATCTTGCGCCCCCCAGTTTGTGCACCGCTGCATTCAATCACAACACCCACACACACAATCACAACCAAGACACAGCACACATACTCAATCACTGCACACTCATATCACAACACACACACACACACAAACACACACTCAATCACAACCAACACAGACACAACACACACAATCACAAAACACACACACAGACACAACACACACAATCACAACCAACAGACACAACACACACTCAATCACAACACACACACAACACACACACTCAATCACAACACACACACACACACACAGAAACAACACACACTCAATTACAACCAACACAGACAACACACACACTCAATCACAACACTCAATCACAACACACACACACACACACACACACACACACACACACACACACACACACACACACACACACACACACACACACACACACACACACACTCACAACACTCACCCACACACACACACACACACACACTCAATCACAACACACACATCACAACACACACACAATCACAATACCCACCCACCTTCTATCACAACACCCACACACAACACACACACAATCACAACAACACAGACACAACACACACTCAATCACAACACACACAACACAGTCACACTATCACCTGGGGGGGAAGTACTAAACATGCTGGTCCCCCGTGTGCAGCTGAAAGCACAGCAGCAAGCACAGAGCAGAGCAGGGAAGTCCCCGCCCCCGCAGCAAGAGCAGAGCAGGGAAGAAGCCAGCACGGAGCTTGAGCTTCTTAGCTGCCACCCGTGTACAGCGGCTGCCGTCCCGCGCCCCCCTAAATAATCTGGCGCCCCCCCAATGGGGCACGCCCCCTAGTTTGCGCACTGCTGCTATAGACTAAACACCTCACACCTTATCTCCTCCCCCAAAACTCGAATTTTTGAACAAGATAAAACACGTGAAACTAGAGTAGTTTAAATATATATTGGCTAATTTTCTGTAATAAAATCTAATTTTAACTATGAAGATCCTTGAGCAGAAGTTGTACCTGGTGTAGGGAAGCAGGCAATACAATGAAAGTTAATGTTCTTTTGTAAAGAACCAGGGTCAGGGAAGCTGAGGTTGCACTACAATCATGTCAGGAGAACAGGATTTACAGTATGGGAGGAAACATTGTTGAGTTTTTAAAAAGTGATGTCTGAAAATTCTGTGTGTTAAGCTGCACTCTACTGTAATACTTTAGGCCATGTGTACAGAACATACAAGCAAACATACTGTACATTAGCAGAGAAATGTGGATTAAAAAAAAAGAGGTGGGCAGCTAGATAATCAGAAGATTGCAACTGAATGTGTGAATAACATATACTGTACCTTTTCACCTGATAACATTAAGCATCTACACATAAAACACTCATTAATACAGAAAATTGCTGTTGCAGATTTTTAAGCCAGTAATTTCTGCTAAATAAAAAATATATAGTTCATTATCCAAATATACAGTACAGTATTACAATGCATCAATATACAGTACACTACACAGACAGTAGAAGAGAGTAAGAATGACATGATAACTCTACAGCACAATCTGCAGTATAATTGTTTTAACTGCACAGCTTGTAGAACGTTTCATGATACAGGTACAGTAGATATCATGTTACATATCATCGAACAAATCCCCTGTAGTGGAAATAGTATATACTGTAGTAGGTACATGACAAGGAATTCTCTTAAAAAATGTAAAAAAAAAACATTATAGGTCATATTTATTTATAAAAATGTTTTACCAGGAAGTAATACATTGAGAATTATCTCTCGTTCCTTCCACCCACTGGAATGTTAATGAGCCAAGAAGAGAAAGGATATTGAATCCACAGCTGCATTCAATCTGAACCCCTTCAGTGTACATCTGCGTCCCCCCAAAAGTGGACACCTGATGGGGTTCCCCAAGAGCTGCTCCCCTCTGCCCAGAACCAGCGTGTTAAGGGTTAACATTTGCTTGTACTTTGTGGAAGGGCAACGCCACCCACTGGAATGTTAATGAGCCAGGAAGACAAAAAACTTTGAATCCATAGCTGCATTCAATTTGAACCCCTTCAGTGTACATCTGCATTGCCCAAAAGGCGGACACCTGATGGAGTTCTCCATGACTGCTCCCCTCTGTACAGATCCAGTGTGCTAAGAATCAACATTTGCTTGTACTACAGTATGTAGAATGGCAACTCCACCCATTGGAATGTTAAAAAGTCAGGAAGACAAAGGACTTTGTATCCACAGCTACATTCAATCTGAACCTCTTCAGTGTACTTCTGCATCACCCCAAAAGTGAACAGCCTTTGGCGCAGCTGAAGGGTAGCTAAAGGGTGTGAGCATTTTGCTGCAGTTCGCTGATGTTTGGTGATGTTAAAGCTTCTCTATTTCAATGTCAAACTCACCAAACCTTTTATCCCCTATACCAATTTTCCAACTCTATCTGTCCATGAAATGTCTGTGAATTGACTGTAAAACCCTGTTAATGTAATGTAACCATGTGTTGTCATAACTCTGTGCCCAGGACATACAAAACGAGAGGTAACTCCTAATGTATTAGTTCCTGGTAAAACATTTTAATAAATAAATAAATTAACATATCAATAGTCGTAACGCATATCCACAACACGGATTATCATTACGAATGCTCTTGTTAACCATAAAAATATTGGTTCGTTAACTTTTAATGGATGTTTGGTTTACTCATATACAAGTCATATACTAATGAGGCGTTAATCGAACCCATACTTCTGTTCATGATACACATGCAGCGACCATTATCCGACCTTTTTGCGATGGCAGAAATTCATGAATTGTAATGCGCCGAATCAGTAATGTGTCGGCTTGCAGGTGTTTCGTTTAAAAAAATATACTGTACCACAGTGTGCCATTGTAACTTGGCCTTGGCCTTGAGACTTTAGGAAGAGTTGCCAAAATGTATCAATTTAGGCATCTCATATTAAAGAAAGACAAAGACCAGTTTCAGTTTGTGTTACACTATTCTCCAGAGACCCACCCGCCATGAGTGTTCAAGTGCAGCCTGCTTTCCAAAAATCTTACAGAAGTTACGCGTATTTGATATGGGCCGCGATTAATGCAACAGAGGATAAGATGGCAACAGTTGCTCAAATTTATCAGTATTTTATCGAAAAATATGACTTTTACAAATTTTCGCCAACTCCTCATACATGGAAGCGTGCAGTAAGGAAAAGGTTATGTAGTGACCCCTGTTTTCACCGTATTGAGCCCCAATTTGTTGGAGGGTATTGGTGTGTATCACCGGGTTTTTCCGGTATTTATGATCATGGAGGCGGCAAAAAGCAAAGGGTCGTGTTAAAATCAACTAAGAAGCGACAATCGCTGCCAAGCAATGCACCAGCACCAGCACCAGCACCGGCTTCCAATGACGGTCCCACTGTCAGTGACAACCCTGAGCCTGAGCCTGAGGCTGAGCTGGATTTGGCTTGCAGTTTTAATGAAGCTTGCATGTACCTAAGCGATTTCCAGCCTCACCTGCTGACTACAGATGGACTAGTCCCGCTGCCAACTATCGACGTGGATGATGAAGAAAGCTGGACTGGCAGTGGACCGGCGCCAGCGCAAGCTGAATGGGAAATTCAATGGTGAGTACTGTCTTGTTGCCGTATTATTTTGGTGGGGCTGGCTGGGTACTTCTTTAGGGGGCTGACCATTACTGTACTGTACTGTACATTAAAACTTTTCTTTTTGTTTTTTCTCAGAAAAGAAAACGGCTAATGGGGGGATTTCGATGGATAATATTGTACTGTATGCTGATGTTTTCCGGCCGTACAGTATACTGTGTAATAAACCCTGAATAAATAAAACTATGCATTTATTCTACATGTTCAGTATCGTTTCATTTTGTGTCGTCCACAGTATACTGTACAGTGGTATACAGTGCCTAACATCTATGGGCAAAAAGAATTTTATTCCTAGGTGCCCTAGAACAGAAGTTCCCACGCCAATTGCCCGTGAACTTGACCGAGGCCCTAAGTAGTTCCCACGCCAATTGCGCGAATATAATGTAAAATAACCCGTTCTGTGGGTCTGAGCGGGTTGAAATTTACCTGGTACTCATGCGGGAGGACCCTTGCCATAGTGGCAAAATATCAGCTTTGCACGACCCCCGGAACCGGAGGTACCAAAAGACAGTTTAAAAGCACATTACCAAAGTGGCTTTTTTTCTGCCATGCAAGTCAATGGCAGAAACCTGAACTTTAACATCACCCTGACTCCGTTCTGTTGCCAAGAGAGGGTCGCAATTTGCCATGCAATCCTGCCGCAACTAGGACTACATGGTGACTGAATTTGAGCGCTCTAGCTCGAACCGAACCGGAGTTGTGGGTTCCAGGTTTCTGCTCATTCTGACTTAGCCGGTTCAAAGCTTTCTCCGCCATTGCGCTCAATGGTAGGACCCTCCTCGCCGGCGTGACCCTTTCTCGCCGCCATTACTGCTCGGACCCTGTTGGGGTCAAGTGAGATGGTTCCTAACATCTAGGGGCCAAATAAATTTTATTTCTAGGTGCCCTAAAACAGAAGTTCCCACGCCAATTGACCTAGTTCCCACGCCAATTGCCGTAGTTCCTACGCCAATTGCGCGACCAGCCAGTAAAAAAACAGTGCAGCAAGCCTCTACATTTGTTACAATGTCAAAGGAGCAAATGGAAACAATGTGAGGCAATTCAACATGTGGTTTTATTGGTACATTGTTGTAACATTTAAAGTGCACAGCAATTCAAAACATCAACACACAATAATACATTCTACAGCCTTTATTAAATTCTTCTCCCACAAAACATTTTTGGTGCATGGGGCAAAGGGAGTTAAAGTGACATTTTAATAACATCTCCTTTATTAAAGAAACCCAGTACTGTATACAGTAGAGTACAGTGGGATGGTGCCCAACACTGTCAGTCAGACCTGCACCAGTTCAGTCCTAGAGGGCAGCAAACAGGGCAGGTTTTCAGGGCAACATTGAAAACCGTGCCTGTTTGCGGCCCTCAGGGACTGGAGTTGTGCATGTCCTGTGAAAAAAAAACACACAAGAACATCTCCTTTGTTTAAGTACAGCAGGTACTGTAGGGCAAAACATGTACAGTACAGTACAGTACAGTTCAGCACAACAGTATGGTCTCACTGACAGTCCTCCACATTCTCCATCCATGGCCAATTCCTTGCATGGCGCAAAACGCCATTAATGCAGTCTCTAACGCCTTTCATTACAGGATCTGTAACTGTATAAAAGCGCCGCATTTCATCCACAATGTTTTTCCTTAAATTGGCAGGAAGGGCCTTTTTAACGCGATTTCCTTCGTAGTTCACTTTGAACAACCACTCGCAGTACAACGTGTAGGGAACATGGTGCTTAAAAATGATCAAGGCATACTTATGGGGTACACCAGCACTCATCACCCTATACTTCTCCCTGAGCCCCGGTGGCAGATCGCACAGGGTGATGTCGGGCACCGTTTCGATGCGAGCGGGTGTAGGTCTTTTGGGAACGGGTGTGCTTGAGGCGACGGGCGATGGTAGGATGTCTTGGAGGAAGCTTTCCTCCGGTCTTGGTCGCCGTGTTATCTCCTGGCGTGGTCTTGACGGGGTTGTCATGTCCTCCTCAACGGCATACATGTACACTACATCTTCTGGTGGAGGGAGTGCGCTTGGTGATGGAAGGGGGTCGATGCTCCCATTCATCACATCCATGTCACCTCCCTGCTCCGGGGGTGGGGAAACAGGGGCATTAGCACCGAGCAAATAATGTATGCCCGCTATGTCAGCCTCTATCTTCTCCATCCGTTGATCCATCCGTTGCTCTATTTGTAGCATCCGTTGCTCCACATTTAGCATTGTTTCCAGAAGCAGATCTATCTTTGCCAGCACAACAGAATTCCCGGGGAGATCCACACTTATCCCATTCAGCATCCGGTCCAACGAGCTGCTTCTTGTGCATGGCGTCTGGACATCTGGGGGGATGGGTGCAACGGAGGATGAGATGGGGATTCCATGGACATAAGCGGCATCGATGGAGAGTGGAGAAGGTGACCTGTGGATACCCGGTAGAGGAGAAGCGGCAGCGTCGTCGAAGAGGGATGGAGAAGGTGACCTTTGGATTTCCGGGCGAGAAGCAGAGTCGTCAAAGCGCAAAGGAGACAGTGACCCGTGGATTTCAGAGGCGGCAGCATCGTCAGATGAAACCGGAGAAGATGGGGGTGGAGAAGATGGGATGAAGATTTCCGGGATAGCTACAGCAGAGTCGTCAAAGCATATGGGAAGTGGTCTGCGGGTCCGGTGGGTTGGCTGCCATTCGTTCTGCGTTGAGAGTACATCGCCGTATATCTTCTTGACATAATAAGGCTTACGTCTAAGAAAACCCTTAACCTTTGGGGTCAGCAGAAGGTTTTCTTTATTGGCCTTAGCCTGTCGCTTTGCCCTTGGCATGGAAACGGCTCCTGCCTTTCGCTTTTTCAGCATGACAGGCACGGCAGAGGTGAGAGGGTTCTTGCGTCCATAGAACCGGGGATGCTCCAAGGAAGCAGGTGGCACAATGCAGTACAGTATCTGGACAAGGGCAAGTTCAGATAAAGATCCTGGAGTGGTGGCCTATGCAAAGTGTGTGACCTTTTATGCATGGCGGCCAGGTACAGGTGTTGAAAGTGGGCGTACTCTAATGTGAGTCATTACCGTATAAATACACCATCCATTTTGTGTATTGACTGCACATAGAATACACATCGACTAAACATCGAATATACATTCTTGTGTTTGTATTTCTTTCTATGCCTGTTAAAAAGATTTCAAAGGATCTCAGCATGCGAATGAAGGAGATGTACAGGAACGGACACCGAATTGCTGCTATCCAATGCTGGTTAGCTACTTTTGACCTCGTTGTGCCATTAAACACCGTGAGCTATCATGCACAAGGAAAAAACAGAGACCGGAAAAAGGCACCAAGGGTAACAAACACGTAAGTATATTTATAAAACTTAACAAAAAAAAAATATAGAAAACTGTACTGTACTGTACATCTACAGTACAGTTCTGTATCTACTGTAATACTGTTGTTATTTCTGTTGATTTTTATTACAACATACAGTAGTTTGTCTATTTATATTTATAGTACAGCAGTATACCTGTACATTTTTTGTATATTTCAATTAATCTTACAACGGTATACACTGTATAGGATGTACTGTATATTTATATTTATATTACAACAGTATATTTATTTTGTATATTAATATTTATAGTCCAACAGTATATATATTTGGTCTATTTATATTTATAGAACAGCAGTATACATTTTTTGTATATTTCAATTAATCTTACAACGGTATATACTGTATAGGATATACTGTATATTTATATTTATATTACAACAGTATATTTATTTTGTATATTAATATTTATAGTCCAACAGTATATATATTTGGTTTATTTATATTTATAGTATAGCAGTATACATTTTTTGTATATTTCAATTAATCTTACAACGGTATATACTGTATAGGATGTACTGTCTATTTATATTTATATTACAACAGTATATTTATTTTGTATGTTAATATTTATAGTCCAACAGTATATATATTTGGTCTATTTATATTTATAGTACAGCAGTATACATTTTTTGTATATTTCAATTAATCTTACAACGGTATATACTGTATAGGATGTACTGTATATTTATATTTATATTACAACAGTATATTTATTTTGTATATTAATACATACATTTTATATTGCTGCATATTAATAAAACAATATAATTTTTTTACATTGTAGGGAGACAACTGTTCTGGTGGACAAAATAAGTGAGGAGAATGATGAGAGGAGTGCATTAAGGGTTAAAAACACTCTGCAGGACAAGCACAATCTGACTGTATCCGAGACCAGCATAAAGAAGATGAGACGCAGCATTGGATGGAAATATGGACGTGTGAGGTTAGTACTGGACAGTACAGGAGGTAAAAGTGTTGTTTAGCAAACTGTACTGCACTGTGCCGCTAAAAAAAAAATTCCTTGTCATTAGAGAGCGTACCCCATGATACGGGACGCAAACAAAATCAAAAGAGTGCTCCAGGCCCAGGCATGGATCGACAGCGGGGAGACTTTCCAGGATTGCATCTTCACTGATGAGTCTACTGTGTCGCTGGAGAGATTTGCAAGATTTGCGTTCCACAAAAAAGGCAGCTTATCTTTGAAGCCGCGGCCAAAACACCCTGTGAAGCTGCATGTGTGGGGTGCCATCTCTAGGCGTGGACCGGGATGCATTGTCATCTTTGAAGGTAAAATTTATCAAATATAATTTCGCCTAATGCACCGTACTTGACTAGTGTTGCCTTACCGTATGCACTGTACTGTACTATTGTGCAGTTTTTTTAGCACTTTTCTTTTCTTTCTATACACTGGCGACACACTTTATTCGAGCTCGGCTAGTCCCACGAATTCGGGTATACTCGGGTGTATTGAGGTTTGTGACTGTTTTCTGCCCGAGTTCATTGCGTTATTTTCCAGGCAGGGATTGAAGCATTTTATTCCCGCTGGCTGCAATACTGCACAGTATATATATATATATACTGCATTACAATTCATGAATTTATGCCATCTGGTAGACACGCGAAGCATTGCAGCCTATTAAATCCTAATCATTATCATTTAACAGATCAGCCGCCCGTCAGCCAGGCATGAACCATGGCTGGGAAGGCAAACGCAACGGGGCTTGTCAGAGGTGAGGAGCCGCGCATTCCAGGTATCTGCCAGGTACATACTGGGTATTTGCTCGAATAAAGTGTGTCGCAGCAGTAGGAATCATAAATAAAGCTTTCTTCCAAGACAACATTGTGCCCGAGATAGTGCAATACATCACACGCGACTTCCCCAATGGTCACCGCTTCTACCAGGACAACGATCCCAAGCACACTGCATCAACGGCGCATATCCTTGAGTGCGGCATCAACTGGGTTAAGACGCCAGCGGAGTAAGTGCAGTAGACCGTGTCCCATTTTTGTTCCCTACTGTTTTTAGCTCTTAAACCAATTGTCCTTTCTTTCCAATGACATGTCGCCAGACTTCAATCCAATCGAAATGGTCTGGCATCAGCTGAAGGACCATATCCGGAAAGTGGCGAAACCCTCCAAAAAGGACGAGTTGGCGAAAGGCATAATGAGTTTTTGGAACGATGTACTCACCGTGGAACGCTGCAATAAATATATAGACCATATTGCCACTGTGTTGCCCATTGTCATCGCGCGTAATGGGCAAGCATCAGGAAAGTAGTACTGTGCTGTAGTATTGTAAGTACAGTACTGTATGTTACAGGTAAGTATGGCACAGATTTTTTCTTTCCAGATAGTAAGAATATACAGTAGTTATTTTTTTCTTTAAAAAAAGAGAGCAGCACCAGCCATCAGGTTACAGTACATAGAATTTAACAGTAGTCAGAGTATACAGTAGTTCCAGTACAGTATACAGTAGACTAGTTTGACAGTACTACAGTAACTGCCTACTAACTGCTCCATTTTTTTCTTTCCAGAGAAAGCTGCACCAGCCACCTACAGTATTTCTGCCATAATACAGTACAGTAACTGCACTAATTTTTAGTTTTCTTGTCGTTCCAGGAAAAAGGGTGGCCTAGGGGGAGGTGGGGTGTTGCATCCTGTCTAATCTGCTTGTACTGTACAGTCAAATGTACAGAATATAAACAGCAGTAATGATGTACACAAAACCTCTCCTCTCTCAATGAACTACTGTACTGCAGACAGAATGAGGAAAAGATAAAGACTAAAGAAAAAATAATTTTACTATACAGTAAAAGTATATACAGTACAGTATATTATACAGTACATGACAGTACTGTACTGTATATACTGTAGTATTAAATAATATTCTTATAAATGTGCATTACTCATGTTTCCCCATGTTTTACAAAGTTTTTCCAAATGGTTATCCAATTTCAAGCTGCCAAAAGAACTTAATATTAAGACTGCATTACTATACAGTACAGTACAGTATGTATTATTCCTGATTATTTTTATATTTGTATTTTTTGGTTCCTGATAAAATAAAATAAATATTTATTCACTTTCCTGCGAATCATGATCATTGACAGCCACCCCTACAGTGCACCAATGAATTATTTTATTTATAAATTATTTTACCAGGATTTATACCAGGATTTATATATTTTTATTGTAAAGATATTAAAGAATGTACTGTATTGTATTAAAAACATGTGACTGTAAACCATAGTGACTGACAAATATTTTCACACCCTGATGAAATACTGTCTCAGTTTACTCTCAATTCTCACAGTGCTGTGCACATCAGATTTACATTTCAAATTCGAGAGGGGATTTTCAAAAGAATTAGCGTTCACACAACAGGCCTCTAAGGGTTGGGGGAGGGGGATGGTGTGATTTGACTCAGGCGTGCTGTGTGTTTGTAGCTCGGCTATGGGTGGATTAAGAACACAATAGCAATATGCAGAAGGTTAACGACCCAGTGTGGAGAGAGGGGGTTGGTAGGTAATGTACTGTAGGATAGGGTGATTGACGCTTGGCTAGGGAGGGATTAAAAACTCTGGAGGTGTGTGGCTGAAATAGTTAACAGCACTGTAATTTCAAAAGGCTTTCCAGATAGTTTATTTCCATCATAATAATTTGATGAATAGACCCCCAAAGACAACCCCCAAATACAGCACATAAAAAGCAAGTCACTTTAACTCCCTTTGCCCCATGCACCAAAAATGTTTTGTGGCAGAAGAATTTAATAAAGGCTGTACAATGTATTATTGTGTGTTGATGTTTTGAATTGCTGTGCACTTTAAATGTTTCAACATTGTACAGTACTGTACTGTATGTGTAAATAAATGTTTTTGTACTGACTCCACCAATAAAAGAATAAGTTGAATTGCCTCACATTGTTTCCATTTGCTCCTTTGACAGTGTAACAAATGTAGAGGCTTGCTGCACTGTTTTTTTACTGGCTGGTCGCGCAATTGGCGTAGGAACTACGGCAATTGGTGTGGGAACTAGGTCAATTGGTGTGGGAACTTCTGTTTTAGGGCACCTAGAAATAAAATTTATTTGGCCCCTAGATGTTAGGAACCCCCTCACTTGACCCCAACAGGGTCCGAGCAGTAATGGTGGCGAGAAAGGGTCACTCCGGCGAGGAGGATCCTACCATTGAGCGCAATGACGGAGAAAGCTTTGAACCGGCTAAGTCAGAATGAGCAGAAACCTGGAACCCACAACTCCGGTTCGGTTCGAGCTAGAGCGCTCAAATTCGGTCACCATGTAGTCCTAGTTGCGGCAGGATTGCATGGCAAATTGCGACCCTCTCGTGGCAAGAGAACGGAGTCCGGGCGATGTTAAATTTCAGGTTTCTGCCATTGACTTGCATGGCAGAAAAAAAGCCACTTTGGTAATGTGCTTTTAAACTGTCTTTTGGTACCTCCGGTTCCGGGGGTCGTGCAAAGCTGATATTTTGCCACTATGGCAAGGGTCCTCCCGCATGAGGACCTGGTAAATTTCAACCCGCTCAGACCCACAGAACGGGTTATTTTACATTATATTCGCGCAATTGGCGTGGGAACTACTTAGGGCCTCGGTCAAGTTCACGGGCAATTGGCGTGGGAACTTCTGTTCTAGGGCACCTAGGAATAAAATTCTTTTTGCCCATAGATGTTAGGCACTGTAAACCACTGTACAGTATACTGTGGACGACACAAAATGAAACGATACTGAACATGTAGAATAAATGCATAGTTTTATTTATTCAGGGTTTATTACACAGTATACTGTACGGCCGGAAAACATCAGCATACAGTACAATATTATCCATCGAAATCCCCCCATTAGCCGTTTTCTTTTCTGAGGAAAAACAAAAATAAAAGTTTTAATGCACAGTAATGATCAGCCCCCTAAAGAAGTACCCAGCCAGCCCCACCAAAATAATACGGCAACAAGACATTACTCACCATAGAATTAAAATTAATTTCCCCCCAGATGTTAGGAACCCCCTCACTTCACCCCAACAGGATCCGAGCATGTACAGTACTGTACTGTACTTTAAAATAAAATTAAATATGCAATTTTACTATTACTGCACGCGCACGCACAGACTGTGTACTGTAGGTTGAACCGCGAAGGTATTAGACTTCAAAGACAACAGCTCGCAAACGCCCCCATGTGTTTTTAGACGGCATTGCAGTATTGCAGCCAGCGGGAATAAAATGCTTAAATCACGGGCGCGAAATAACGCAATACATCCTGGACGAAAACGACACTAAACCGAACATCACCGGGATATTCAGAAAATCGCGGAACTAGCCAAGTTCGAATAAAGTCGGCCGCTACTGTAAACAGTAAAAACAACTTTTTTTCAAGATTTATATACTGTATAAATAGTCTACAGTATGTCACCACTTGCATTTTAGGTAGCATATACTATGTTACCACCCCTGATGGGGTATGCAATTTTGTGGTTAGAGATTCTGGCAAGCCTAGATAACATTTAACTAACATATGAAACATTTCTTGCAATTCTCATTTGTTGCAGTTATTGCTTAGCTCCAACCAAAGGCAACATTTATAATAACAACTCCATATGAATGATCTGACACTGGTTATTGAGTTATGTACATACTGTATCAATCTGCCTATAGAGTTATAGTGTACCATTTGTATCTTAGGCTTTATACCACTTGGCCATCATGTGCAATTAGCTGTTGATAGGCTATACTGTTACTTACATTCTGATATATATCTATTGAGTTCTATATTGACAGACTCATCTTGTTCTGTGAGAGGAAAGGTGGTCAAATTCTGGATGGGAGATACATAAGACCTGCATTTGCAAATTATACCGATCCCTACTAAGGGTTAAAGGCCCAGGAAAGGTTTTGCAAATGATGCCATGTGCAGATCTTCTGGCTATTGATTAACAGGGTGTAAAAAGGCCAGGCTGGATCAGTTCTCCGCTCTCCCTTATTCCAGCTTAGAGAGCTGGATGCTACAGACAGGCACTGGCCTGCAGCAGGTTTGCTTATGATACCTGTGTTTTTATTGTTTGATAAGTGGAGAATCCACCTCAAGATAGCTAAAGAATTGCTGTCCAGTTAATGCTCAGATAGAGCAAGGATTTATTTATGATTTGTTTGTGTTGTCTTGATTTTGTCTGCTGCGTGACAAAGAAAATAAAGCACTTAAATCAGAGCTGGATGGTCTTGTGACTGTGTTTCACACTAACAGACAGTGGGTTTTTGAGATCCCAGACAAGAACCCTTCAGCCAAAAGGGGTATTTTGTCACATTTGGTGGAGAATATGGGCAACCACATTATATGTCTGAAGGTATAAAACTACTTTAAACTCACCATGGAAGAAATTGTCAATGCATTGCTCCAGACTGCATCCACACAACAAGAAACTGACTTTACACAGCAGCAGACGAACACTGCCCAGCAGAAAGCTGCTGCTGTAGCTATTGCTGTACAGCAAGAGACTAAAGCTATCTAACGGCAGGCTATCGCTGCAGTTATCGCTGCACAGCAGCAGACTACAGCTGCACAGCAAGATACCAACAGGATACATGCGGTGGCACTCAGAGTGACATTTGCATTTGCAAATTATACCGATCCCTACTAAGGGTTAAAGGCCCAGGAAAGGTTTTGCAAATGATGCCATGTGCAGATCTTCTGGCTATTGATTAACAGGGTGTAAAAAGGCCAGGCTGGATCAGTTCTCCGCTCTCCCTTATTCCAGCTTAGAGAGCTGGATGCTACAGACAGGCACTGGCCTGCAGCAGGTTTGCTTATGATACCTGTGTTTTTATTGTTTGATAAGTGGGGAATCCACCTCAAGATAGCTAAAGAATTGCTGTCCAGTTAATGCTCAGATAGAGCAAGGATTTATTTATGATTTGTTTGTGTTGTCTTGATTTTGTCTGCTGCGTGACAAAGAAAATAAAGCACTTAAATCAGAGCTGGATGGTCTTGTGACTGTGTTTCACACTAACAGACAGTGGGTTTTTGAGATCCCAGACAAGAACCCTTCAGCCAAAAGGGGTATTTTGTCACATTTGGTGGAGAATATGGGCAACCACATTATATGTCTGAAGGTATAAAACTACTTTAAACTCACCATGGAAGAAATTGTCAATGCATTGCTCCAGACTGCATCCACACAACAAGAAACTGACTTTACACAGCAGCAGACGAACACTGCCCAGCAGAAAGCTGCTGCTGCAGCTATTGCTCTACAGCAAGAGACTAAAGCTATCTAACGGCAGGCTATCGCTGCAGTTATCGCTGCACAGCAGCAGACTACAGCTGCACAGCAAGATACCAACAGGATACATGCGGTGGCACTCAGAGTGACCCATGAGGAACAGCAACGTGCCATCCGTGAGCTGCAACAGAAGATTCAGGATGTGTGTGAGACTGAGCGGGGACACTGATGGGAGATACCAAGGACCCAAGGCGATTCGGGCCAGTCTCAACTTGAAAAGATGACTGCAACAGATGATGTCGTGGTGTACCTTCTGGCATTTTAGCACACCGCAGAAAGAGAGGGATGGCCGGCAGCTGAGTGGGCAAGCGTACAGGCACCGTTCCTGAGTGGAGAACCTCAAAAGGCCTACTATGACCTAGAACCGGCACAAGCCAGTGACAACAACAAGTTGAAGGTTGAAATTCTGGCATGCCTGGGAGGAGTGACCGCTGCAGTACAGGCTCAAAGGTTCCACTTATTGTCATATTCCTCTGACAAGGCTGCAAGATCCCAAATGTTTAACCTCATACACCTTGCCCGAAAGTGGCTTCAACCTGAGGTTAATTCAGCCAGCCACATTGTGGAGCTTTTAGTGATGGACCGCTTTCTATGGGGCCTTCCTGCTACCCTTCGTCGGTGGGTCAGACAAAGCGACCCCCATACAGCGGACCAGCTGATTTCTTTGGTGGAGAGATATGTTTCTGCAGGAGAACTCCGACACCCTGCTCCAGCTGAAAAAACCCCGCATTTCCAAGGCCCAGGATCCTGCAAGACCTGGTAAGACTGTTCAGGGTTTAAGGGAAACTGGAGAGCAACAGGAATATTCTCAAGATCCCAGGGACACTACTCCAGGAGTGCCTTCAGACCTGGAATATGAACTAATTGGGGGTTAGATTATGTTATAAAATGTTGTAAATGTAATGAGGTTGGCCATACAGTCAAGGACTGCCCACTAAAAGATGAACTCATGGAATTCAATGTGGGTGTAACGCATAGCTCATCACAAACGAAGTGCGACCGTGGTGCTGAGGTAGGGAATTGAGTAACGCCAACCCACAGCCACGCAGGCGCACCTAGAATGTAGATTGGTCGTGCAAGCCAGGTCAGGAGTATAGATGTGAGAGTAGTGAGGGTACTTGCCGGATCAGGATTGGAGAGTAGCAGATCATCGGGGTACATAGCCAGGTTCAGGATTGGAGACTGGTGGAAGGTCAAATGATATCCGGATCAGTAGAGAGGTGCAGAGTCCAAGGTACGTAGCAGGGTCAGACAGCATCAGGATCAACAGAAAAGGCAAGGTGTAAGAGACGTGTTCAGAGGCATGCAATGGAGACCATTTAAAGTGAAACTTAAATTAGGCTTTAGTGCGCCTGTCGCTTTAAACACATCAAACATGTGAAAATCCGCAAACAAAATCTGCTCCATTTTGGAGTAGATTTACCCTTGTAGCCAGCCCTCTTTAACAGCGTGGTTAGCCCAGCGATTCACCAGCCCAAATCATATATATATATATATATATATATATATATATATATATATATATATATATATATATATATATATATATATATATATATAAAAATAGATCAAAGTCTTATAAGAAAGTCGTATCTGTCTCTTGTAGTTGTAGGGGGAGGCTTCTCTCTTTCCTGGGTTACTGCCTTTTCCTCAGGCTATTTCCGCATTCAGGTTTAGAAGTCTTATTTGTCAGCTTGCCAGCTCAAGACATCTCTGTGTTTCCTCGCTCAGTCCCACTTGTGAGACTCAGGGATCTCCACTCTCTCTGCTTCCTGGTCAGCTCAGCTCACGTGTGAGCTCAGGAAGAAACTCTCTTACTGTCTCAGAGGCAGGCTTTTCTGACACCCGTAATCAGCCAGGTGGTGTTGGTAAATTGTCTACCAGCAGTTAACCACCACACTGCTGGATTAGAGGCACATTTTTGAACAGGGATAAGTCCCCTGTTACACAAAGCAAGGCAGGAGATACAGGAACAGAATGCAGCAAGGCATGGCGTCACACAAGACTATGCTCAGCAATGTGTGTCTGGAGCAAGAAGGTATATAAAGGGAGATCCTCCAATGGAGAGCCAGGGCGGAACCAGGAAACTGAATCCTATAGGCTGCTGGTGCCCTATGATGCAGCCGAATCAGGAACGGAGGCGGGACTGAGCACGCCCCGACCCACACATGTCACAGTGGTCAGGGGGCAGAGACTGGAGTGCAAGTCACTCCCACGCCTGTCCTGTCCATCACCGGAGCACGGGGGGGGGAGACTGGGGCGTGAGTCAGAGTGGAGGCTGGATGAGCGCTCCCGCCGCGCGCCAGAGGAGGGGGCGGAGGTGGAACTCGTGGGTGGGCAGACAGGCCACGCAAGATCTGCACGCGCATAACGGGGCCTTGAGACTGCACCTCCTGAGTGTCCATCACGGCAGGAACTTTAGGGTGATTAGACGGTCTCCAGCCGCCAGGATGGCAAATCCTCACAGTGGGTGAAAAGATGGAACCATACTCATTTTGTGAATGTTTTGACTCTATTAATAATGAAGGTGGTAAAAATTTTAATTTGTGCTATGTGAAGGTGAAAATGTCTAGAGCATGGCTTGATTCAGGAAGTAGTGCCATAGTAGCAAAGCCTGTAATACCTAAAGTGAAAATAGATAATATACAGAAAATGGAAATTTTTGCATTCATGTTGATAAAAGGGAATATCCCACAGCTGAGGTAATTATTGGAACCAAGTGTGGTACCCGATTAGCCCATGTTGTGGTGCTCAGTAGAGATTTCCCCAACTTTCTAGAGTTATGATCATTAACAGAGAAGGTAGCCAAAGGCTCATTAGAACAGGGTCAAACTAGTAAGGAACATGTCTTTCCATTTTCTGAGGTTGATTTAGAGAGTGGCCAGGGTTGTAATGGGGAATAGAAATCAAAATTACTAACCTTACCCTTTGCTGGGGTTAGTATGGGACAACCCAGTTGAAAGCAGTAAAGAGCCTGGTTCTAGCACAGAGAAGGAGGATGATTTGCTGGACTTGGGAAATTTAAAGTGAGCCCAATGGGAAGACTCTACTCTAGTCACTGCTAGAGATAATGTCCAGGTTGTGAATGGGGTTGCTACGCAGCCAGAAAATGTGTTACCTAATCCCTACTTTGAAATGATAAATTACCTATTTTATAGAGTAGAAAAAAAAGGACACAGCCATCACTAAGCAGTTACTGGTTCCCCAGGATTTCCATAACACTGTACTAAACCTTGCAAATAGCCACTGGGAGGACATCTGGGAGTTGAGAAAAAGAGAGAATCCTTAGGGGTTTTTACTGGCCCGGGGTGCTTGCTGCGATAACAAACTATTGCTCCTCATGCCATGCCAGCGCGCAGCTCCTTTCAAGGCTTTCCATAGCCCCCTTGTGCCCCTACCTATAATTGATGTACCTTTTGAAAGAATAGCTATGGTGGTCTGTAAGAGGACATGTGCAGAGGTATGCAATGGAGACTGTTTTAAGGTGAAATTAAATACGGCTTCTTTGTTCTCCAGGTTTAGAAGTACTTTCCCCTGTGTCTTGCTGGCAGCATGCAGTCTCTTCTGGCAGGCTAAAGACATCTGTCTCCTTGTTCAGCTCACAGGTATACTAAGGTGTCTCACTTCCTGTCTCAGAGGCAGGCTTTTTCTAACAGCTCTAATCAGCCAGGTGCTGGTCAATTAACCAGCACACTGCTGGATTAGAGGCAAGTTTTCTGAACAGGGTAGGTCCCCTGTTACATGGTCCCTTTTGTAAAATCTGCTAGAGGGCATCAGTATATACTTGTTGTTCTGGACTACACAACCCGCTATCCAGAGGCAATACTCCTACATAATACCTCTGCAAAAACCATAGCAAAGGAGCTGATGCTAATGTTTAGCAGGGTGGGTATTCCCAAGGAAATCTTGGAAGACCAAGGAGCCACTTGTATGTCTAGGGTCACAAAAGAATTATGCGAGTGTCTTCAAGTGAAACAAATTAGGACCTCAGTATATCATCCCCAGACTGATGGCTTAGTGGACATATTTAATAAAACCCTTAAAGGTATGCTACGGAAGGTAATTGACACAGATGGGAAAAATTGGGACTTTTTGTTACCCTATCTAATGTTCTCCGTTAGAGAAGTACCCCAAGCCTCTACAGGTTTTTCCCCTTTTTAATTAGTGTATGGGCGACATCCTTGAGGATTACTAGATATAGCTAAAGATACCTGGGAGCAGGAGACGACACCCCATCGTTATGTGATTGAACATACAGTATATCCCAGCTGCAGGATCGAATGGCAGCCATCATGCCTATAGTCAGGGAGCGTATGCAAAAAGCCCTGGAAATGCAGAAAAACAGCTATAAATGTAGTACTAGGATCAGATTGTGTGAACCTGGTAATAGGGTATTAGTGCTGGTCCCTACAGGGGAGTACAAGTTCCTTGCAAAGTGGCATGGCCCATATGAAATCATTGAGAAAGTGGGTGTTGTTAATTATAAAGTAAGGCAGCCAGGATGAAGAAAACCTGAGCAATTGTATCATATAAACTTGTTAAAACCTTGGAATGATAGGGAAGTCCTTGTTGCTTTAAAGCTCTTAGAACTTCCCACCACTGATCCTGAGGTGAACATTCCAGATAATCTGCCTGTATATCAGAAACAAGAATTCAGTTATTCAGGTATGTTTTTTCTGTGACCACAGAGAAAACTAATGCCATTAAACATGACATAATAACAGAACCAGGGAAAAATGTTAATCTTAAACCTTATTAGATTCCTGAAGCCTGAAGGGTGGCTATAAACTTGAAGGTGGAAAAAATATTAAAACTTAGGGCAATAAATGAATCACACTCCAATGGGTGGAAAAGTCCCATTGTGCTAGTTCCAAAACCTGATGGCACTTTAAGATTCTGCAATGATTATCGCAAGTTAAATGTATTTCTAAATTTGACTCATATCCAATGCCTAGGGTTGATGAGTTAATAGAAATGTTGGGCAAAGCACGTTACCTGAAAACTCTAGACCTAACGAAAGGTTATTGGCAGGTCCCTCTCACTGAACAGGAAAAAGAGAAAACTGCTTTCTAAACACCCAAAGGCTTATTTCCGTATACAGTATTACCATTCGGGCTACATGGTGGCCCTGCCACATTCCAGAGAATAATGGACAGGATTCTAAAACCCGATACTAGATATGCGGTGGCATACCTGGATGATGTTGTTATCCACAGTGAAGACTGGGAGTCCCATCTCCCAAAGGTTCAAGCAGTACTTAATTCCATTTGCATCTATGGTTTAACTGCTAATCTTCCCAAGTGTACCATTGGCCTGAAGGAGGCAAAGTATTTAGGATATTCAATTGGGAGAGGATTGGTTAAACCACAGGTAGAGTAGATGGAAGCTATACAAAACTGGCCCCAAACACTTACCAAGAAACAGGTAAGAGCATTTCTAGGTCTGACAGGTTACTACAGATGGTTTATCCCCAATTTTGCCACAGTTGCTGCCCCTTTAACAGACCTCACAAACGCAAGATCCCCAGTTACAGTTAAGTGGTCTCCAGAGGCAGATCAGGCTTTTAAGAAATTGAAAAAACTCTCTGTGCCCAACCTGTCTTGGTAACATCAGACTTTTCAAGAGAGTTTGTAGTACAGACAGATGCTTCTGATGTGGGCTTAGGGGCTGTCCTTTCCCAAGAATACCAAGGTGAGGAACACCCCATTTACTTTTTGAGCAGAATATTAAATCCACAAGAAAAGAACTACTCCATAGTAGAAAAGGAATGTCTGGCAATAAAGTGGGCTTTAGAGGCTCTTCGTTATTACCTGTTAGAAAGAAAATTCAGGCTAATTACAGACCATGCTCCTCTTATTTGGATGTCCAAGAATAAAGAAAAAACTCAAGGGTGACCAGGTGGTTCCTTAGTTTCCAGCCCTTTAATTTAACTGTGGAACACAGGGCAGGTCTGAAACAAAGAAATGATGATGGGCTTTCTAGGGTACACTCCTTGATGTCCATGGTCGCTAACCCCAGTAGGAATGAGCTGTGGTGGGGGGGGGGGGATATGTGAGAGGAAAGGTGGTAAAATTCTGGATGGGGGATACACAAGCCCTGCATTTGCAAATTATAACTATCCCTACTAAGGGTTAAAGGCCCAGGGAAGGTTTTGCACATGAAGCTACAGTAGGTGCAGATCCCCTTACCTTGATTAACAGAGTGTAAAAAGGCCAGACTGGATCAGTTCTCCCCTCTCCCTTATTCCATCTAAGAGAGCTGGATGCTACAGACCTGCAGCAGGTTTGTTTATGATACATGTGTTTTTATTGTTTGGTAAGTGGGGAAGCCACCCAAAGTTAGCTAGAATTACTGTCAATGCTCAGATAGAATAAGGATTTATTTGTTATTATTTTGTGTTGTTTTGATTTTGTCTGCTTGAGTGACAAAGAAAATAAAGCACTTACACCAGAGCTGGATGGTCCTGTGACTGTGCTTTACCCTAAAAGACAGTGGGTTTTGGAGATCCCAGACAAGAACCCTTTAGCCAAAAGGGGTATTTTGTCACAGATCACATATTATCATGATACATCTATTATGAGTAGTAATTCCAATACAGAGTATGAATTGTGTGACTATATGATGGGCATCTCTCCTACTTAAATTAAAATCTCTGCTTCCGATTGGATGTATCTCTGATTACCCTATCAGAGACACTATTTTGAGACACTTATTAGTAGTATTGTTACCTTCCTATGGGTTATCCAATATTGTGAATCTCTGTGTCGCCTCACCTTGGGAATTTTTAACCATTCATTGTATATATTAATCATGTGCGTCATTGTTTAGTAGCATCATTGCAATGTTATTGTTTTTCATATTATGTAATTGATGTTCTCAGTACTCAATCAATTTTGTTTGTATTTCCCAGAATATTGCTAATTACGCGAACTACTTACTGGTATAACATTGCCATATCAAGAATATGGATATTCTATGACTTATTAAGTCAGAATATATTACTACATCTAGGGTGCAGTTTTGAGAGGGATCTAGTGTAGGTACTATGCTTGACACTTTATGAATTATAGGTTCTACTTGTCCCTATGCACCGATGTACATGTGCCATTTATTACTTCTTGACTTTAATAGGTTGAGCAGTTGGTCATTTATAGTTGTTTTACTGTATACTGTGTGTTAATGAGATATTTATATATATTGTAATGACCTTTGTACTTTCTGTATACTGTAGTACAACTATAAGTGTATCTAAACAGTAAAAACATGAACACACCAAAAAGTATTTTTAAAGAATGACAAGTTTTATTTGTACAGGGTAATAAGGCAAAATTGAATAATACAAAAATACAACGTCGCCTCTTCTTCCAAATATACAATCTTCTTGTTGTTTTCTTCTTTGCACTGGCTGGCTCTTCTTGGACAGCTTGGTCTGTAAAGAAAGAGACGATATTCAATATTAGCAATTGCACCATACATTTTGCACTCCTGAGTTTTTGGGGGTTTGGGGAGAAAGGACATGGCATGGGGTACAGTACTGTACATTATGACTACATTATGACTACACATCTCTACACATGAAAAAATTATTAAACGATGACTGAGTACATTACATTATTAAATCCTAAGGTTTTTTGGGGTTTCGAGAGAAAAAGCATGCATTGCATGGGGCACAGCATTTTACATTAGGATGGAGGAGGAGGTGGAGTGGTCAGCACCAAGGAGAACCCTGATGTTGGCACAGACTTGCTTGATGCTGCTGACTTTGCTAGCATTGAGGGGGATCACAGGCTCTCCATGTCTTGCTGGACAGCCCATTTCAGACCATTCAAAGCAGCAGTCAGTTAACCAATCATAAGGATACTGGCCGTGGTGTTCTGCTGCATCAGTTGGCTTAACACCTTGAATTTCTGTCTGTAGGTATAAGGCTGAAACTCTTGAACAGCTGGAGCTGTGGCAGGAGCTGAAGCAAGTGTAGGAGAAGCAGCTGTAGGGTCAGTGAAAAGAGAAACATCTAACTCCCTAGGAGGAACCTCGGTGAGGATGAGGGTGATTGTCTCCTCAATCTGGTCTTCCTCCGCTTTCTCTGCAGCCTCAGGCAATGGCTGTCTGCTTGATGGTCCTGAAAAAAAAAAGACATATTATAACCAAATACAATCATACCGTATGTTGGTACATATAAGCACATTTGGTGTGTATAAAAAAAACCAGAGGCACTGATTCACAAACTGTTGATAAACGTTATATGATCTTTAATTCCATGCACATGGTTGAGAGCTGAGGTATGCTACAGTTTATCACCCTTTGTGAAACAATTACATTTAGAGTTACCATTCATTTTCAAGTATGTCCTGGGCACTAAGTTACATTAAGTACTTTAAGTGACTATTTCTGACATGTTTGCAATGGCAAACTTCAGATGTCTGCAATGCATTTAGACAGAAATATGATTTGAGGGACAGATAAATAGCTATAGCAGTGGGGTGGTAATTAGCAGAAGGAAGAGAAACACAATTAATCAGTGAATATTAATATGTAAACAGGTTGCTGATGGTGAATCTTAGGAGATAAGTGCTGTGCACAGTGGTTGTTTGAGATACAGATGAAGTCTTTGAGATACTGAGACTCTTTAACTGTTGACTAAGCTAGTGTTATTGTGATTAGTGAGCTGTTATATGATACTAAAATAGGCACAGCATACAGATGCAGTGGCCATTATCCAATCATTTACCTGGGTGAATCATGCACTATACTGTGTGGTGATCCGAGATGGTCCTCTGCAGACTGAATGGCCCATCGCATTAACACAGCATGGGTCCCTGCTGTGTTAATCATACCGAGGTCTACCGGTCTGTAAGAGACACACAGTAAGAGATAGGCTGAATCAGTCATTCTAACTGCGTGCCTCTAACAGGCGATCACAGGGTTTTATTTAAAATGTAACACTACAGTATTGTATCAGGGAGTTTCCGGAGCTGAACCGCATTGATTTCAAGTCCATGGAAACCTCGGGGACCCCCTACTTCCTGCCCGTTATGGGATGCTGGTATCTCCTTCAATATGAAAATCCAACGGTCACGTGACCCACAGGATTTTAACATGGCGGGGATACCGACACCCCATAACAGGGTCTGTATCTCTGGAAGTAGTGGGTCCCTGGACCTGAAATCAATGCAGCTCTGCTCCGGAGACCCGCCGCGATCGCCTGTTAGAGGCACGCAGCTAGACTGAATCAGTCACTATCTCTTACTGCGCGTCTTGTACAGACCGGTAGACCCCGGTATGATTTTTCCACAATACTTGTTTGTAACACTCCGTTTTTATTATTTGGTTATCTGAATGCCACATTCTATATGTGTGGGGCAAGCAGTATTCTGCAGCACATAACAGAGCTGACAGGTGTGGGCTACAGGTTGCTAAGCCACACTTGCTCTGAGGTTGTGGCCCCATGGAACATGGGTTCATTTGACTTCTGGGTTAGATCTTCTTTATAAGTTGGCATCTTTCTTTCATGTCAGTTTTCCCTGGCAAAGATCGCTGCGAGGACCAAAATGTTGGTAGTTTCTATAGACTTCTAAATACATCTTTCCTTGCAATTTAGCTGAGTAGTGCTCCACAATCTGCAGGGAAAGGAATTGTGATTCCCCCCCCTAATGTTTTTGTCATGATCATGGAGTGAACCCCTCCCACTGCATAAAATGAGGGAGTTTCACCTGTCTCACCTCGTGTGAAGATCATGACAATGGTATTTTTAGGGTAACCCCCAAAATCAATGGGGGATTATTCCCGGTTTGATTGTGGGGGTTACCTAAGTAAACCCATATGTTTGATAATCACATAGAATGCCCCCCCCCCCCCCTACCCTCCCTCTGCACTAAGCCTTATACTTTATGTGATGTAGGGGGGAGCTTACTCAATCGTCACTATTTGTGATGATCAGAAGTTTGTAACTTTGAGAGTAACCCTAATTATTAAGAGGCGCAAGTTCCCACCCCCTGTCCCTCCACCCCCCACACACACTTTATCTGTGGGTTCTGTGCATGCTGCTTTTAAGTTTTGAAAGCACACACACACAAATTGAAAATGTTACATTTATATTTCTTTGGTTTTGGGAGAAGGGGCCTCAGTGACAAGGGTTCCCAGACATAATTGTATTCCTATAAATGTATCAATCATAGGTACTTGTAAATTTGTGGGAGTAAAAATGTTAATGAGGTGTCATAAAAATAAACTACAAAACACGATACCCCATTGGCACATTTTTATTCCTACACATATTGAGTCAGTGTTCATCCCACAATTCCGTGGAATCATGAAAATTAGTGCTATATTGTATCGCCCTGGTTCCACTGAGTACATTAATACCAAATATGGAAAGCTTTACATACCATTTTGGGAAAAAAGAGGCCACAAATTAGTAAGACTGTGTAAGGCTCTAAAACATGACTTTGTCATGGCTGAAAGTAAAAGGTGTTCACCATCACAGACAAAACAAAACTGCTCTCTAGCATAAAAATACACCCTTAAAAGTACATTTTTAGGGTAATGTTTATCACCTTAAAATATTTGTATCCAGGAGTTTTTGTTGTAAACAGTGGTTTTGATATTTTTTCTAAAATTTACACTAATTTCAGTTGTTGACATACATTACTTGACAAGACAAAACACAGCCCCTATAGCATAAAAAAAAACCATTAAGGGGCCTATGCAGAGAGCTGCGAGAAGCCCTATCTCGACAGTTTTTTGCCAAATATGCCTACAGCAATTTAGTAAATGGCAAAAACTGGCGAGATGAGGAAAATCCACCAGTTTCTGTTTCTTCAAAAAAAAAACTCGCCGCGCGGGTGGCGAGAAGCAATATTTCGCCAGTTTTAAAACCCGCCGTATTCACGAAGCCCCGATCAGCATCTCGGCGCTGATCGTGGCTATAAAATGGAGAGATTTTCTCCAAATCGCTCCGTCAACAAAAGTTGGCAAAAAGCTGGAGCTGAGCGGCGATAGGTGACATAAAAAAAAAAACAGGCCATTTTCCTGGCTCGGATTGATGCAGGGGGGCTCCAGAGCTGATACCCAGGAATATCAGCACCGAAGCCCCCCCCGGCATGCATCCGAGGCAGGAAAAATGCATGTACAGCCCACTTCATTACCTTAGCGGCTAACCGCTAAGGCAATGAAGGGGTTAACCCACCGTGCCAGCTTTATTGTGGGTAGCGGGGGTGGGTGAAATGGGTATTTGGCCCTTGTTGTTTGTTTAGAGCTTGCGGGGGGGTTGCGGGTGCACTTAACACCTTCACGACCATAGCAGTTAATACCGCTACGGTCATGAAGGGGTTAAGGCCTCCCGCTACCCACCCAAAAGCCCTAAACAACCACCGTTGGGGCTAATACCCCCGTCACCCACACCCGCTACCCACATTTAAAAATACTCACACACAGCAGCCCCACACGAAATAAATAAATAAATATATCTAAATAAATAAATAAATGAATATAAATAAATAAATGAATATAAATAAATATATATATATATATATATATATATATATATATATATATATATATATATATACATATATATATAACCCCAATAACCCCTAACATACACATATATGCACATCAATGATACTGTAGGCCGGCGGGGGCCCTCGGGTGTTACCCGCAGGCCTGCAGTACCAATTATGTGCCCCCCCAAATTAATGTCAAAACACATACTTACTTATAAAGAACCCCCCCCCCTTAACACATACAGTATAGTAATGGCCACAATTACTATTATCCACAAATGTATAATAGTGAATGTGCACATTTTAAATACATAAACACAAATCAATACATTAAATACATATAGTACTCACCCATGTCCGGCTGCCGCGATAAAGGCCATCCTCCTCTGCATCCTGCCCATGTCCCCTCTGTTGCTGCAAAACAGACACAAGAATAAAAACATCCAAAGTAATGTCCCCTAACACCTTAATCACCATAGCGGTTATTAACCGCTACAGTCATTAAGGGGTTAACCCACCCTCACCCACCACTCGGGATGCCTACATACCCTCCCACACAACCCCCCCCCCCACCCCGTGAGGCCTAACCACCCTCACCCACTACCCACACACCGTTGGGGCCAATACCCCCTCCCCCACCCCAGGTACCCACAATAAAAACAATACACTGCCCCACAATAAACATCATTCTATTTATTAAATACATTACTCAACCCCTGTGCACCCCCATAAATACATGATTTATCATTTTACATACAGGGTTCATAACACAGCCCTCGCGAGTCCCCGGTGGGCTGGCGGGACACCTGACAGACCTACAGGGTATCAGCAGTTCATTTCAAACAGGTTCTGGAGGCCTGTTGGTGGGTCCCGCCAAGCGCCATGGCCCCCAGGTAGTCTTCTTGGGACACCGTGGGCCACAATTGGGTCCCCACGGTAGGCTCGCGGATGTCTGGGAGCCACGGGTCAGACCCACAGGTGTCTGCGGGACCCCGGGTGGTTCCCACGGGGGTCTGGGGAACTCACGAGGGCTCACTAGGGGTCTGCGGTGCCCCCACGGATGTGGGACCACCGCTTCATCCCCGCACCTATGGGTCCGCGGTGCCCCTACGGATGTGGGACCACCGCTTCATCCCCGCAGACTACGGGTCCGCGGTGCCCCCACAGATGTGAGGCCACTGCTTCATCCCTGCAGGTGTCACCCGTGGAACCACCAGCCTGATACCCGTGAGATACCCGAGGAGACCGCAGGTGGTCTCCAGAGGTCTCATGCAGAAGAGAGAGATAAATACACACACATGATGAACCAATATACAAATAAATGTAGAAGGATTATCAAAAACATGCCGTGCTACAAATAACACTTCTCCATACAGACACACTACAATAAAATCAATTCCCTTTAATAATCCTATCTGATCTTACAATCAAAATCCTCAAATGCCAATCAAAAACCTCAAATGAAAATCAAAACATTGCATTTACATTTTATATATGATGCATACAATCTATGCACTGGTCCCTTTCTTAAAAGAATGAATTCTAAAGAATTAATTATTAGGTGTTTACACGGTTTCCAAGCAGTTTTTGTATTTTTAGATAACATGTTTTAGTATTTAATAACTATATATGTTTTAAATAGATTTTTAGTATATGTTTACCTTAAAATTGTCCATATCAGTATATACTGGTTTACATTCACTACAGTTATGCTGGTATGAATTTGGATTTATTTATAGCTAAATTGGGACCTGTTTAACATTGCTCCTATTTAATATGTGCTTTTAATAAGTTAATCCTCCCCACATGCTGCAGGGAACTCTATTTGCCTCTGCTTTGTATTACATGTGTTCCTACTTTCTCTAATTACACTAGATCCATTGGCTGCTGCTCTCTACTTAAACTCCAGGGACAACGCTATGACGTGACCTCCTGACGAAGCACTACGTGCGAAACGCGTTGAGGTCACGTGGTGGCAGTTCCTGTGGAGTTTTTGCAGCCGGTGGGAGCGGGTCCCCTTGTCTCTAGTTTGGTAAGTACTCAGATTGGTCCGGATCCTTTCTGTAGTGCGTAGCTAGACCCTGTGGTTACCCCCTGCTCCATACCCATTATACCAGTGTATTTTCCAGTCCCGTTTTTAACATTTTTTGTTATAATTTTGCCGCTATTTTGTTATAATTTGCATTATCGTTATTTTTATCCATTGCATCAGTGGATGCTTTGTCCACTGTTTTAGATTAATAAACTATTCATACCCCTCAGTGCGCCTGTCTGCCTATTGTTTTTTCTGTTTGTGAGCCCCCCTTGTGGGAGCTCACCCTTATAGGGGACGTGTGGAAGCCCCCTCAGACTGCAGGCTGCAAGAGGGATTTCGCTCAGTATCTACGTTAGCGCGGAGCAACTTTACCCTTATGCACCATATACATTCTGCAAATGAATGTTAACAATAACATTCAAAACAAAAAACCAATACCTCCAAACAAGTATACTATTGTAAACAATCCAGTAAACATACATCAATTAGCATTCATTAATTACATCCCTAAACAATTTACATTCCATCCCTAACAATTAAACAATTAACTAATTCAAGCGTTGAACAGAACAATTTTTCCGGTGAAAAAATATAAGTACCAACAAGAATACAATATATAAAACCAAGCCTCACCCTGACCTAAAGTTCCCCAATACAATAGCAACAATTACATCTATCTAATTTTAAAATACATTATACACACATTTAAGCATAGCAGCTTAGCCAAATTAATTTAAAACACAGCAAATCAAGCTTTTAAAACAACATCATTTCTTACCCTGTATGTATATATCTCTCTAGACATACATACATAAAGTGGCAAGAAATGATATACCAAAAATAAATAAATACACATGTAAATTTTTTTATTTTTCTCAGCCAAAACACATGGTTTTCACGGCCCAATCAGGGCCGTGGGAACCATGACGAAAATGTGATGTCATAGGCCTTTAAAAGCCTATGTCGTCTCATTTAGAAGCAAGACGCTGAGGAGGAAGGACCTCCTACAGAAGAAGAAGGCCAGAGCGTGGCCGAAGATGAGAAGAAGACCCCGGAAGAAGATAGAAGAAAGAAGAATACAGATGAAGATGGATTACAAATAGAAGACCCGTGGATTGATTTGGATTTTTAGTGTAATGTTTATTTTTTTATGGTTTATTATTTTATGGGTTCCTGTGCCTGGTGGATTGGTTCGTGAGTAAGCTGTTCAACGGGAGTCGATGGGGTCAAGTAATGGTAAGTGAATTAAAGAAATGTATTTTATTTAACTTTATTTTTATTTTAAAGGCTTTTTACGTGTGTATTTATTTATTTTTGGTGTATCATTTCTTGCCACTGTATGTATGTATGTGTGTATGTCTAGAGAGATATATCTGTATATATATATATATATATAGTTGCATGATGAAGCCACTGTACACATTCATGGGTGAAGGGTGGGTATCGGGCCAGTGTGGCTTAACCTCTTAATTACCTTTGCGGTTATTATCCGATAAGGTGTTAAAGGGTTCATTGATATCTGAATGTAATTGCAATGTATTGGCTTTGTATTGGCTATGTATTTTGTGGGCAACGAAAGACCAGGATGTTGCTGGCGACGGAGGCTTCTTATTGATGAAGTCAGTAGTACTTTATTTATTTGAATATGCTAGTTAATGTGTTTAATAATGGGCAAATAATCTATTATCCCTATCTGGATAATAGTTATTTTGCACATTATTGTACTGTAGGTGTTTGGGGGGAGGGGGGTGTATGTATTGAATGTATAGGCCAGGTTTATTTTTTTTACATTCAGGGTTTGTTCTGTGGTTCTGCGTGAGACCTCTGGAGACCACTTGCGGTCTCCTCGGGTATCTCACGGGTATCAGGCTGGTGGTTCCACAAGTGACACCTGCAGGGATGAAGCAGTGGCCTCACATCTGTGGGGGCACTGCGGACCCGTAGACTGCGGGGATGAAGCGGTGGTCCCACATCCGTGGGGGCACCGCGGACCCATATGTGTGGGGATGAAGCGGTGGTCCCACATCTGTGGGGGCACCACAGACCCATAGTGAGCACTCGTGAGTTCCCCAGACCCCCATGGGAACCACCCGAGGCCCCGCAGACTCCTGTGGGTCTGACCCGGGGCTCCCAAACATCCGCGGGCCCACCGTGGGGACCCAATTGTGGCCCACGGTGTCCCAAGGAGACCACCTGGGGGCCATGGCGCTTGGCGGGACCCACCAACAGGCCTCCAGAACCTGTTTGAAATGAGCTGCTGGTACCCTGTAGGTCTGTCAGGTACCCCGCCAGCCCGCCGGGGACTCACGTGGGGCTGTGTTATGAACCCTGTATGTAAAATGATAAATCATGTATTTATGGGGGGCACAGGGGTGGGTAATGTATTTAATAAATAGAATGATGTTTATTGTGGGGCTGTGTATTGTTTTTATTGTGGGTACTGGGGGTGGGGGGTAATTTCCCCAAGGGTATGTGGGTAGGCCTCCCTTGTGGTTAGTGGATGAGGGTGGTTAGGACTCACGGGGTGTAGTTAGTGTGGGAGGGTATGTAGGCGTCCCGAGTGGTGGGTGAGGGTGGGTTAACCCCTTAATGACTGTAGAGGTTATTAACCGCTATGGTGATTAAGGGGTTAGGGGACATTACTTTGGATGTTTTCCTTCTTATGTCTGTTTTGCAGTAGCGGAGGGGACATGGGCAGGATGAAGATTAGGATGGCCTTCATCGTGGCAACCGGAAATGGGTAAGTGCTATATGTATTTTATGTATTTATTGTTGTTTATGTATTTTAAATACACAGGGGGTGTATGTTGTTTATTGCAATGTTTATTGGGGGCAATTGTCCCCAATAAACATGCTATTCTGCCTTAACCCTTCATTGCCTTAGCGGCTATACGCTATGGTAATGAAGCAGCATTTCTGTATTTTAAAAATATTGTGCGGGAGCAGGGGGTCCCCTGAGCTGAACCGCATTGATTTGTGGCTCAGAGACCCCCTGCTCACAGTACACTATTATTAAAAATACATTCATGTTGCTTCGTGACCGTAGCACATAACCGCAAAGGTAAGTAAAGGGTGTTTATTGATATGTGTGTTTTACTGATAGCGTAGATGTGCAGAGGGTCTCCGGAGCTGAACCGCTTTGGTTTTGTACGTAGGAGAACTTACGTGACAGGGGGGCAGAAAGATAGCTGGATCAGCCATGGCTATACTCTCCCCTAGGTGAAAATTCCCATGTCCTTACTTGGATCCAATTTGGGCACCACCTGAAGCCTGCAAAACAGAACAAGTTACTGCAGATGTATAACATAACCATTACAGTAATACAGACAATTGCCCTCATCATCCACTAATTTACAGCAATGATGAATACATAACTACGCATCCAACAGGAAGACAAACAAGATCCTCATTTATTTATAATATTTTGGATCTTGCTTCCTGACTACTCTCCCACCAAATAGCTTGGTCCACACATACAGTGGCGACACATCTTATTCTTACATTTCCCGCACGGCAGGATGCGTGCGGGCCGCGTGGTGACGGCGGCATGTCGGCGCGTCACTGTAACGTCACTGTCACGTGGCGCGCCCGGCTTCCCCGACACCCCTGAAGTTTGAAGTGAGGTAATCGGGGGTACGGGGAAGCAGAGGGGCACAGCAGGAGCAGCTAAGGGGTCGGGAAGGGGAAGGGGGTGCACGGAGGAGATGCGGCTGGCGCGCTGTCTAGTCTCAGCGACAGCCGGAGTAAAGCCCCGGCTAATTAGGGGCAAAAGTTAGAATAAGATGTGCCGCAGCAGTATATTTTTGGAGAACCAGGACGTTGCCTAACTTCTTCATTGGCTTTGTACTGTATATGCAGGTACCTACCAACCATTCTTCCATGACAGAATGAATTTTGGAATTTGTAATAAATCTGTCATCAGATGTTTTGGTCTTTATATTCTCTATGACAGCTATTCGCAACCATTCCTGATGTTTAAGATCTATTTCATCTATTATTGGCTCAGATACATATGGTAATTTATATCTGTGATAATGTTAATTTATATCTGTGCGACTGACGGTACCTGTTACAAATTGCTCTGTCAGCTCTACTCAGCTTAATGGTCAGCTCCCTGACCAGGTAATACCAAGAACTTAGGCTTACTGAGCTCTACCTCCTGATAGAATATGGAGGGGTCCGTAGAGACTCTTACTTCTAAATTCATCTCGCTCAAACTTTTGTGAAGGGCCTCAACTGTCTCTTCCTGGGAGAGTTGACCTTCCTCCCACCAATGGCCGTTATGGAGCCATCCACGAGCAGTAGCCATGTTCTATTAAGGCTAGCAGCATAGCCCTCAAACCTGGGTCCCACCACTTAAGAGGTTCCCTAGACTGACCTTCTACAGGTGGACTATCGGACCTTGTGTCTAACTGGAAGGACACACCAGATGTGGCAGATTGCTGACAGAGATGAATCCCTAAAGACTTAAATGACCCTGTAGACTTAGCCACAGGAATTCGGCTGGAATAAGGTATTTCACCCTCACATTTATCGGACTACCCATCTTTCCCACCAAAGTCCCAATCCCTCAAGTTCCAATCCGGGGACAAGTTATCGCTAGGGAATTTGGTTAACAAAAATGGGGTTGCTGCCGGATCCAATACCTTGGAACTATGGGCCAAAATACCAAGGTTAGGAGCCAAGTGTCGAGTCCTAGGATGATCCTGGACATAACGCACAGGATTTACCTTACCCTTACTCCCAGAGGATGGTGTTGAACCAGGCGTAGGGGCAGGTGACAGGGCTGGTGAAGGGTCATGGGCAACTGGGGCGTTGTTGAAGGATCCACGACGACTTCTTCCCTGGCTCAGGGTCTGTGCAGGAGAAGCTGAGCACCATCCAGCACTCACCCTGGTAAATAACACTGGAGGTTCCGCATCCGAGACAGTGGCCATCTTGTCGACATCATCGGCTAGTGCCAGCTTCATGAGAGTCTCAGACAGGCCCTTGCTCAGCAGCGGAGATGATGTCACATCCGGCTGCACCGGAAGTACATAACCCCATGGCACACCAAACAGCCTGGCTCCTCATTTGGCAAGGTCGCAACGGATTCCTGTTAGGCAGAACAAGATGTCACCTCACCCAACAGAAGGTAGGAGATGTCATCGGATTTTTTCCTCAGCGGTCGGGTCTTTGGCAGCGCCAACATTTTCCACAGGTGTTGGGCTCCTCTGGACCTCTGGCAGCACCACAGCCTTCAGGACGGACGTCGCGGGCTCAGGACTCAATCGCAGGACACCAGTAAGTGCAGAAGTTTTCTCAGCAGGTATCTGGCAGCTGTGTTCTTCATCAGAAGTGGAAGAAGACAAGAACAGCTCTGCCGGGCCACGATGTCAGGGTGTCCGGCATCCCCTGGCAGTAATTGGCACAAAGCAGGCTTGCTCTGGCACCACCAGAGGAGATGCACCCAACACCCCTGGGGCAGTCGACTCACCCTCCTGGCACACCGACACAGGTTTCTGTTTGGGAACAGTCTGAATTTGGACCGCAGGAAAATCACAGATACTGGAATGTTAGGGCCTTAGGGAACCAATCCTTGGGTGCAGAGGCACACGGGCCCACAGGTGGTCCAGCCAGATAGACGTTGCCGTGGGCCACTTCCCACTACACTGATTGTAGACCGACAGGAGCAGGGGTGCAGAATGAAATGCAAGACATTTACATGCATGGGAGATACCAGCACCCCATAACGGGACCTGTATCTCAGGAACCAGGGGGTCATCGGAACTCAAATCAACAAGGTTCTGCTCTGAGATCCCCTTCTACAATACACTTGTAATACATTTTCAATTAAAATATATAAAATAACCATCAAAACACATCCCACCTTCTGTACCCACACATAAAACCATATTTAATTTTTTTTGCACACAGGATTAATACAACAGGCTGGTGGGGTTCCCCAGTTGGTCCCGACGGGTGTCCGCAGGGGGTACCCATGTGTGTCTGGGGGCACTCGAGTGGTCCCTGCTAGGCTCCGTGGGCCTCCAGGTGGTCCCCATGAGTCCCTGTGGGCCCCAATGGGGTCCACGGGTAATCCCTATGGGTGTTTGGGGGTCCCCGATTCATCCTGATGGGTGTCTGGGGGCCCTCTGGTTGTTCCCACTGGGTGTCTGGGGGCCTTCAAGTGATACCCGCGGGTCACTTGGTGCCCCATAAGGGTCCTCGGTTCTCCCTGCATGTGTTCGTGGGTTATCAAGTGGTCTCCGTGTGCGTCCGGGGGTCCTCGGGTGGTACGCTCTGGTCTGTGGTACCATTCCTGTATATACTCAGGGGACACAGGTTAATAATTTTTAATATTCATTTGAATTAAATTAAATTAATGAATTTACTAGAGATGTCTGTGACAATATTAAGAAAATACGTAATTTATTTGATTAGTTTCACATTTATGACATCATATCTTGGTCAGATTCCTGAGTACACTGATACTACATATGTATAGGTTTTTATACTTTTGGGGTCAATACAGATACCAAATTATCAAGACTTTTCATATCTAATATTATTAGATTTGAATGTTAAAAGTGAATGTCGTCATTTACAAGGAAAATCAACTCTTGCAGAAATATGCCCCCACAAAAGTATATAGCGTGGCTCCTGATTTAAAAACATCTCCATTTTTTTTTAAACATTCAGTGCTTTTTTGCTAACGGGGACACACACACACACACACACACACACACAACCCTACACCCTGTGTTTGTTTGTGTGTGTGGCCATTTTAGATTTAATTATGTCATGTTAAAGGGAAATGAAGCACAGCCATTCTGATTAGCTGGCTTCATTCCCTTTAAATGACGTCACAAGATTTGCAATCCCCTTGAGACAGAAAGCAATAAAAATCAATCTGTGCTAAAAAAAAAGAATACACCGATTTTTAGGTTAATATGAAGCTGATCAAATGAATTATACTTAAATAAATGTGTAAGTTTTAATATTTCACACAAGGGCATTTGTACACCTACAGTTTACTTTTATAATAAGAGAACTTTGTTACTGGCTGTGGCCAACTTTTAATTGCACTAAATCACAAATAAGCATATGCTTCGTTTATTTATTTTCCCCTTTAGGGCACTTTCACACACCACAAAGTTTAGTCCATACCGTAGGGCAATAGGAAATTGCATATATTTAGTAAAGGAAATGGTCTACTTTGATGAGGTTGGCAGGCTTGAATAATGTTTGGTAAAAAGATGCAACTAAATGACTCCTTTGTTATACAAACAGGTTCAAAATGTAAAAATGTCAGTACAGGTAGTCCTCGCTATCCAACGTTTTACTTTACAACAAATGGCATATCCAACGCTTTACAATGCAACCATATGGACCGTTTTTCGACACCGGAATGCGTTATCCAATGCCTGAATGAGTTATCCAACGCTCAACCCCACATATTAATTAAGATAGGACTCACTTTACAATGGTTTCACTATCCAACGCTACTTCCAGAACGGATTCCGTTGGATAACCGAGGACTGCCTGTAGTATACAGTATTATAGCCCAATTGGTAGGAGTGCAGGAATTGTTCTTTGTTTTCCATATATGTAAGGCCAATCCTTTTACCAGCAGCAAACGTCACAATGGGAGGAGTGCAGCTAATATGTACAGTATTTGTTTTCCTTAAACACATGTATACCGAAAGTTTGAAAATGTGTGTGGCAACGTAGTTGGACAACATCCTTGGCACTAAAGGGGTTAAAATAATAAATATGATTAGCTTATACAGCTCGATTAATTGACCAAATATATACTTTCATTACAAAGAAATACAGTAGGAAACCCTAAAGCCACCAAAAATGCCACATTTGTTTCTATTTTTGCTTAACATCTCTAGCTTATTTAGGTTAGTTTTTTTCCCCCATGCTTTTAGAGTTTTATACGTTCCCATGTTATTAAAAAGTTTCTCATACAGTAAAAAACTGACTTAGTAAGGGCAAAAGTCTTTAAGTTATTAGGAAGACAAAAACTATGAGGTCACCAACTTAGGTTTAATTTTCATCTTATCAAGATGGTGATGCCTGGGAAAGTAATTCATCACATGGGACATGCCCTTACACTGTCACTGCCAGCGTACAGGAAAAATGATACAAAGTCTGAAAAGATGAAAAAGCCTTTGTCTGGAGGTGTCAAACATGGGTGGCACCTTCCTTCTGACAAGGTCCTGTACAATTTCTATGAAACCATAACCTTCCCGTAACATGTGTTTTCCCCTTTTAGAATTGAATAGGAGGAAATCTATCAGAACAGAGTTTCATACATGTGAATTTCATATAAATTACAGATGAAAATTCAATGAAAAATAGCACAATATTTTTAAGTTAAATTTATTGTATTGATTGGATTTGGTTGATTGCATCTTTTGATTAAAACATGATTCAAGCCTGCCATCCTCGTCAAGGTTGACTCCGTTTAGCAGGTACCTACACTGAATAGATGTAATGATTTAGATGTGTGGTGCAACCCAGTTAACAGTGCATCAACTCCTATTTAGATAAATGGAAATTAATGCATTTTTAGCTGTAAATTACTATGCCTAAAGCCATGTTCATAGACCCATAACAAGTGGATATTCTTGCTATGTTCAACATTAATGTTCTTAATAGAGATTACAATGTTTGATGATTATTAATTCTCTCTAAGGCAGCGCTTATAGTGCCGGCGACAGTGACAGCGATGTTGCGTCAAAACAAATGAATTGCCGACGTCACGTGCGCTTTGTCACGGTTGTGCTCGCCACAAACCTGGGTCGGACCGCGAGGCTGAGGTGGGGTTGTAAAAGCACCGACCTTAGACCACGCAGGCTGATCCGGATTGCGCAGTTCATAGTCATATGTAGCAGAATCAGGATAGGAGAAGACAGCATCGTCGTTGTACAAGCCAGGGTCAGGACAGGAGACGTCAGAATAAACATTGTCCAAGCAGGAGTTCGGCAACAGGGAGTCAGGAAAGCCCCGCTTCAGCTTAGGAGCGCGGGGGTGGCCTCTACGCGTGCGGCGACCATGGCACATGGTACTGGTCTCAGGAGGTGGTAGACAGACCAGAGTAGCACACCGCCTAGCTGCACGGGTAAACCAGTGCTACAGCGCAAGAGTCCTGAGCGGGCTGGGGAATCCTCCGTTTCAGCGCAGGAACCAGGACACGGCCTCTCTATATTAGGGAAAGAGTGTAGGCCCCAGGAACCAGGAAGCTGAGGATACACAGAGAAACCTCCGCTACAGAGCAGGAAAACTGGAAGCTGAAGACGTAGGGGATACCTTTGCTTCAGTGCAGGAAACCAGGAAGCTGAAGACGTAGGGGATACCTTTGCTTCAGTGCAGGAAACCAGGAAGCTGAAGACGTAGGAGATACCTTTGCTTCAGCCCAGGAGAACAAGCGGGAGCTTGTGGCAGAACAGTGGTGACATCCAGAAAGGACTATGCTCGGCGGGGAGCATTGTGGGAAAGCAGTACTTAAAGGCCAGCGAGCCAATCCCCGGAGGGGGGTGTGAAGGTACTGCTCCAATGAGTGAATACAAGGCTGGATTGCAGTGATAGATTGCACAGCTGCAGTAGATACCAGAGGGAGTGTGTGGCAGTATTGCTTTGGTGAGTGAATCCAGGCTGCAGTAATATCAGGTGAAGTGTTCCAGAACTGCACCGGTCTGCAAGGTAAGGCAACCAGTAAACCGTGGAGCGGATTCCTTACAGTACCCCCCCCCTTCACGCGAGACCTCCGGGCGAACATGAGCACTCATAGAGTTGGAGGACCGGGAATTGTTGCTGAACCGTCTAGGATTGGGGGTAGAGTCGTGGTCCAGAGACTCGTGGTTAGTCCTTAGTGTACCCCCACCCCCCGGTGAGAATTGCGGCCAGACAGGACCATCCATGGGTCTCGGGGACATCGAGTTGTTCCTAAAGTTCTTTAGGTGGAAAGGGGATCCGTAAACGAGCAGTTCTTTGGTGAGTACAGTTCTAGGATATGAGAGTGGTGGAAGAAACAACCTTGGTACATGGCTCGCCCCGCAAAATGACTTGGAAATCCAGGGCTGTGAAGAACTAGAGGGTTCCAGAGCAGAAACGGCAGAAGAACCCCCACTGGAAGCCCAGACTTTAGTAAAGGAGCCAGAATCTAGAATAAGCGGCCTTGATAGTTGATCGAAAACCCCAGGAGGAATCTCGGGACAGAAAAAGTCTTGGCTGACTACTGCATGTTGGAATTTGCGCGGGACTCTCCATCCAGAAGTCTCCCAGGTAATGGTTAGTGAGGAAATAGGCTGGGTGGAAGCATCTCCCGGTATTGGTATGGAAGGTAACAAGGCAAGCAGTAAACCAGGCATCGAGACCGAAATCTTGGGATACATACAAAGTATTTCCAACTGAGAGGAAATAACAGGGACAGCCGAAGGTTCCGAGGGAAAAAAAATGGTTTAGCAGAGGCAGAGAAGCAAACCATAGTGGAGCTCTCAAATACTGAGAAATCCTCAGTGGGAGATAGTATTGTCAGGGAATCAGGAATAGGCCTTGGAATTTTCCTATCAGGAGCTTGAGAAAAATGCAGAGCCAGGGTAGTGGTGGGAGGGAAGCTAACATCAGAAGCTGAAGTCTGTACCTCGGTGACAGGGACCTGAGAGACAACAAGCGGCAAGTGGGAACCCTGGAAACTCTTAGTGACAGGCACCTTAGGAGCACAGGGAGCCTTAACTGAAACAGCAAGAGCCCTAACCACAGGGGTACTTAACCTGACAAAAACCTGAATAGGCATGTTTTCTGGTGCACAAATTCTGAAAGCAGGACTCCTAGCCAGTAGTGAGGGTGTCTGGCTTTGGCTAGTGAAAAACTCAGATGTATTGACAGATGACTTAGAATCAATTACTGAGGTTCTAGATTTGTTGGACATGTGTGAAAAAATACCCTTTACGACAGGAGCTTTAATTTCTACCCAGGGTAACCCAATGGTTGCTGGGACATATTTAGACACTGAACTGAGGGACTGAGTTTTAGCAAGGGCATGAAAACTAAATAGCTCAGATTTAAACCCCCAGGACTTGTAATATAGGCAGGATGGTCACAGACAGAACTAATGAAGTAACCACAGATATGCTGATCCATGGATGATTGGCCAGGGCAGAGAAAACAGGGGAACTCCCAGCCAGGATAACCATTGTAGGAAAGGATTCAGAAACCGAAGGAGGGTTATCACCTCTCAGAGACTCAGGACCAGTTAGACACAATACAGTGAGAGGAGAAACTGTATGCAGGCTTCTTACTAGTATATGTGTAAAAGTGTCACTTTTGAGAGAAAGTCGTGTGTCAGCAAACATTCCTAGGAACATAACATGAACCTCAGGAGAAACATACAGACTACTTTATGTTTTTAACCCTAAGCTTAGAGAAGAGGAGAATACAGACAGTACACGGGGGTTAAACATAACTGTGCTGGTCTCTGAAGTAGGTATTTGGTAAGGAATGTCTGGGAAACCAGAAATGACTACAGATTCCACAATGTGGGGACTATGCGCTGAAGCAGGGATCACCGCTCTCTGGGTGACAGGCTGGTTCAGTGAAATACCCGGGAGAAGGAACTCTGTGAGCAAGCTTAGGGGAAAACCTGATTCCTGAATAAATTTTACAGGAACCAGAACTTTAGCCGAAGTCTCCGGAGGCGAGACTGCGGAAACTTGAGCTGAAGCAGGGGATTTATAGCAAAGAATCTCTAAGGAATCCGTAAGGGTAGGGAAATTCTTCACTGCAACCTCTGCTGTCTGACTTGGGGACTCACTCTCTGAGGCTAGTATGAAGGCATTAACTTGGAGGCTGCCCGAATTTACAGGGGTTAATGCAGACAGTACCTGAGAGTAGAACATAGGAAGTCCTCTCTCTGAATTGGGAGAGACAAGGGATTTCTCCTCTGGAGCTAGAGGCGTGACACTGGCTGGCAGAGAACAGGGAATTATCAAAGGAGATTCGGAGAGCTGCCCCCCAGGGGTTAATACAGAAATGACCCTGGGAATAGAACTTAGGGATTCTTTCTCTGACGGGGAAAGCGCACAGGACTGCCTAGCAGAGGTTAAAGCTGGGAAACCCTCAAGACCTGGAGTGACAGATTCGGAGTTAGAAATAGGGGAACTAAGGAACTTATTCTCTAATACTAGAACCTTAGTGTTGGTTAGTGAAACATACGTACTGTATCCTCCAGGGGAGCCTCACAGGACTGATCGGCAGGGGTTAACGTAGACATATCATTAGTGTCAGGGAACCCGGGCACACAATCAGAGCTAGGGACTGTGGCAGATACTACGTTGGGAGATATTGCTAATGGGTCCGTTTGGTCATCTCCCGGAGAGGGAGATACGTCCCCCGGTTTAGCGACAGGACTGGCAGCAGAGAAAAACCGCCAAAGGAGGGTGTTAGCGGCCAGGAGGCGATCCTGTTTTAACAAGCAACTGTCCAATGCCAAGGAAAGTACATGCAGCGTGTCCTGAGCGAGAGCCAACATGACGGAAGGGTTCGGTTGTACTATGGGAATGTCCAATGATAAAGCCAGGGCATTGAGTGTACTACAGGCATAGGCCAGTTCCACAGGACTCACCTTATCCCCAGTTAAAGGGGAATCAGGGGAGAGAACACTGTTTTCACGGGCCAGAACACTGGCCAGATACTGTTTTAAGTCTCTGAGGCAGTAAGCCTTACAAACAAGATCCTTACGGCATTTCATTTGCGAGGGAGTTAAGCCTTCCGACATAAACAGATCTTCCATCAGGGGTATTATATCGCACAGATAATCATTCTCAAACTGGGACTGGTCTACAGACCGGGAAAGGTTTTTAGGAAAAAACTTACCAATCCGCACCTCAGCGGGGTCCGAGTTTGTGGGGCCGAGCATACTGTCACGGTTGTGCTCGCCACAAACCTGGGTCGGACCGCGAGGCTGAGGTGGGGTTGTAAAAGCACCGACCTTAGACTGCACAGGCTGATCCGGATTGCGCAGTTCTTAGTCATATGTAGCAGAATCAGGATAGGAGAAGACAGCATTGTCATTGTACAAGCCAGGGTCAGGACAGGAGATGTCAGAATAAACATTGTCCAAGCAGGAGTTCGGCAACAGGGAGTCAGGAAAGCCCTGCTTCAGCTTAGGAGCGCGGGGGTGGCCTCTGCGCGTGCGGCGACCATGGCCCATGGTACTGGTCTCAGGAGGTGGTAGACAGACCAGAGTAGCACACCGCCTAGCTGCACGGGTAAACCAGTGCTACAGCGCAAGAGTCCTGAGCGGGCTGGGGAATCCTCCGTTTCAGTGCAGGAACCAGGACACGGCCTCTCTATATTAGGGAAAGAGTGTAGGCCCCAGGAACCAGGAAGCTGAGGATACACAGAGAAACCTCTGCTACAGAGCAGGAAAACAGGAAGCTGAAGACGTAGGGGATACCTTTGCTTCAGTGCAGGAAACCCGGAAGCTGAAGACGTAGGGGATACCTTTGCTTCAGCACAGGAGAACAAGCGGGAGCTTGTGGCAGAACAGTGGTGACATCATGAAAGGACTATGCTCGGCGGGGAGCATTGTGGGAAAGCAGTACTTAAAGGCTAGCGGGCCAATCCCCGGAGGGGGGTGTGAAGGTACTGCTCCAATGAGTGAATACAAGGCTGGATTGCAGTGATAGATTGCACAGCTGCAGTAGATACCAGAGGGAGTGTGTGGCAGTATTGCTTTGGTGAGTGAATCCAGGCTGCAGTAATATCAGGTGAAGTGTTCCAGAACTGCACCGGTCTGCAAGGTAAGGCAACCAGTAAACCGCGGAGCGGATTCCTTACACGCTTATAGTAAGCGCGACGCGACGGGGCAACGGAGCGACGGCTTGGTAGCGATCGCAGGAAGTCATCTCAATTTGATTTTTCCAGCGACCGCAGCCTGACTTTATTGTCGCCAGCACTGTACGCGAGCCTTAGGCACCTATTCTGCTCTGTGTGGTAGACTGAGGCCCATATTCGAAATCTGAAGCTAAATCCCAGAGAACCATTTGCTCCATTAGAATCAGTGGGACTAAAATTCCCAGCATAGGCCAGACACAGTGCCAGGATGAGACAGTATGGTGCCCTGGGCAGGGTAAAAATGTGTCGCCCCTCCTCCTGCAATGTCACGGCAGGTTTGCCACAACAACATAACACCACACTTCATCCCGTTGTCATGGAAACATGGGGACGTTAAAAGAGAAGGCGGCAAAAGGGTACATGCAACATTCTTGCTGTTTTGCTGGGCGCACGCTGCGACCCTGGTGCCATCTTTAAATATCTGAGTCCTAAGCAGCCTTGTCAATCTCGTGGGATATTTCAAAATTGGACGTCCGACCAGCAAGCGGGACGGAGCAGCGGTGGTGGCAGCAAGGAACATTGAAACTGACTAGTGCGTTTGGCCACGGGGTACATTGAGGGAGCGCCACCTCTAAGGAACTATTATTGATACATACCGTCATTAGTGTAGGTTTTTGCTCACCTGGTTTCTGTTTAACTAAACAGTTCCTTGGAGGTGTATGGCTTCTCCCTTCAGGATAGTGCTCCTTACCAGTTCTCCAATTAGCGT
Source organism: Ascaphus truei (assembly GCF_040206685.1). Classification (NCBI taxonomy): domain Eukaryota; kingdom Metazoa; phylum Chordata; class Amphibia; order Anura; family Ascaphidae; genus Ascaphus; species Ascaphus truei. Next base: position 33,639,661 of record NC_134485.1, on the reverse strand, counting down.
AAGGTATTATACACCTCATTGTCAGTCAACACTTCACCCGCCACTGAAGAGTAGGTGAGTGATTATGGCTGACAGAAAAAAAGAGATACAGTATGTGTAAGTATTAATATTTCACACTACAGTATTTGTGCAGCCACAGTTTACCTTTATAGAAAGGAAATGTTCTTACTAGCTTTGGCCAGCTTTTAACTGCACTAAATCATGCTTAATTTATTTAACCCCTTAAGGGCTCTTTCACATACTTTATAAAGTTTTGTCCATAGGATAATAAGACATGACATATATTTAGTGTAGGTACCTACTAAATGGACTCTACCTTGATGAGGTTGGCAGGCTTGAATCATGTTTTGATCAAAAGATGCAACCAATTGACTTAGGTTCTAAATGTATAAATGTCACTAGTATATTTTAGCCCAATTGGTAGGAGCACAGTAATTGTTCTTTGTTTTCCATAAATGCAAGGCCAATCCTTTAACCAGCACATTCTTCACCATCTCCTAAAGATCAACAAGTCTCTGGTCAGCCCTCCTGGCAGACCTATCATTTAAAGCATTGAATCTTTGGGAAATGGCGAAAGATACATTGAATTTTTTCTTCAGACGTTGGTACACAGAATGCTATCATATCTTAGGGATTCCACAGATCTAAACACTCTTTCCAACTTGGTCTACTAAACATTTATGGGTCACTTTAGATGTCACTTCTCTATAATTGATCACACACAAGGCATCACAGCCACCCAACACTTCTTACCCACATCAAACCTTTCATCGACACAAAACACATTTATTTTATAATCTATATTGTTTCTTTTGACACATATATTCTATTTGATGCACAATATTATTTATAAAAATGAGGCACAGCCATGAGCACATAATTTGCACCATCATATGCAAATCTATTCATGGGAAAGTGGGAGTCTATACACATTTATGTTGATACTAATCTATATCGGAAAAATATAATTTTCTAGTGCAAATTTATAGATGATCTCATTTTCATTTGGGATGGTGACACTAAATTATTGATGGAGTTTGTGGTCTCTAAATCAAAATGATTATAATTGATCTTTTACATACACTTCTCATAGCCATCATATTCATTACTTGGACTTATCATCCATCATACAGTATGTCGTTATGGAATTTCGTATCCAGTCTGACATCTTTCGAAAAGTGAATTCTAGAAATACCTTTTTGAGGGAAAATAGTGGTCATCCAAAATCACTCATAAAAGGGACGACAAAGGGACACTTTTTAAAATGAAGACACATATGCACAAGTATAGAATCTTTAATTGAGCAATCAAAAGACTTAGCTATGAGATTTGTTCATAAAGGATACAGAAAAACTAACATATAGGATGCTTTTAACAAATGCATTATTTACTAAAAGATTGGATTTGTTGGATGACAACCCTGAAACCAAAAAGAAAAAGAATTAAGATGCTTCTTTATTGTTTATAACCCAACATAGCAAGCAAGCCAGCGACATTAGGTCAATAGTTGCCAGACACTGGGATTTTCTTAAATTAGATACAGATCAAAAACCATGTGTCGAAAACAATCCCAAATTCATATTTAAAAAAGTCAGAACACTATCTATACATTATCATCTAGGCTGTTCAAGTCTCATTCTCCCTAAACTAGAGGGTTTTTTTTTTACCTTCAATAGGTTTTCAAACATGTGGGCATTGCAGTATATGTACTTATGCCAAACCTTTAAATTCTCTCACATCTAAAAGTACCAAAAATAAATATAAAATAACGACATTTATTACATGCAATACGAATTTTGTTTTCTATATACACTACTAAGATGCGGATGTGGCAAGAGTTATACTGTATAGGGAGAACGCTCAGACGGTTGAGAATACAGATAGTGGAACACCTAAGGCCCATAAAAAAGATGTGTAGGAGAAAAAAGAGAAGATTGAAGAGAGAAGAATTGGTGCACAAAACTCCACAAATATACAAAATAATACAGTTTTATTAATATTTGAAGAAAACATAAAATTAACTAATTCAAATCTACAAAGTACCGCTTAGCTGCTAGAATATGCGGGTCAGACAGTGATGCACATGTCCTCTTCTATAATACCATATAAAGGTATATAGGAGTGATTGAAGGGGCACGTGGAGTGTAGCAAAGAGGTTGGTGCTACAAAGTAAGTATGTGATCTCAGTGTCTAATGGCAAGATATGCCCCCAAAAATATTCCACTCTTGGAGTATCTTGCCAGAGAGCTGAACACCAAATGTATGTGTTCCTAATAAGATGAAAGTGCATATTCACACATTCTAGCACGATCACTTGTAAACCATGTATCCTTGTTGACATTGAGTGTATTTCTAATATTAACCTTAATTCATGGCAGGGGAAAGTAATTAGCCCCTCCTCATGGTTAATATAACAAACACTCACACTATCCTCATTCTTTAGAGTCAGCAGATAAACCTTTTTGGTTGCTGATTGAAATGTTCACATGCACTAAACGTCTGATAGCATGCTTTCCAAACTCAGCAGACTCTGTAAACTTACACATGTCACAGAAGACTAATGAGTATCCCTCACATAGTGGAAATCACATACTTGGCACTGAAGCTTTAGTATATCTAAAATGTATCTTTCAACTGATACTATATCTCCGTAACCACTGAGATATGTTTAATCACACAGCAATAGTCTGTGATTAACGACACACTGTAAGGCAAAACAGACCTGATAGTAAATAATTAGCAAAGACCTTAAGTTTACCTCTATATATTCGTGGGTTCCAAAAGTAGCCCACGGTTAGTCTTGGAGTTACTGATAGGTGTTCTTTAGTTCAAGCTATGAGAATTGACCTCAAGCTAGGAGGTTGTATTAAACAAAGGATATTTCCCCTTGTCTAATAATCAAAGAAGCAAATAACCTCAATAGATTACCTTGCAATGTGGTACTTGGATATAAAACCCCACTATCCCTCCAACCATATCAGATATATCAGTGAGATACAGTACCTTGGTGTAAATTAGATGTTATACAGTACATACTTTAGTCCCCTTAATGTTGAGAAGAAGAATAGCTCTAAATGCCCTTTTGCTATTCACTGTCTGACACTAGTGGGATCTACGTATGGCCCAAATCAATTTTAGCTTGCTGATATTACAGTATATTAAGATGCAGCTAGACCTGACCCAACCCCTCCGTGTTGGTCGAGGCTACAGACGTCAGCGTGATGTCATACCCGACGCGCGTTTCATTCCTGCGATGGAAATTCTTCCAGGGTAGGGGATCTGTGTTCTCCGGTGACTTCTTATACCCGCGGTTGTCATGATGATCGTTTAGGCACATAACTAAGTGCTCAAGAATCGATCAGAGCCAAGCAGCCAATCCGGAGCCTCACTGGCAATCTAGGTAAACACAGCACCCGATAAAAGTATCTTTGTGATACCATTAAAAACGTTCATGTACAGAGATGTACAGACTTGTGGCTAAGCAGAGTGAAATTATTTTCTACTACTTCTCCATATAAGTGACATACTCAATATAAGTGTTAAGCACCACTAAACACCCGTTACCGGAGATGTAATATAAATACTACAGAGGTGAGTAATAACACTTTTGGTTATTCAATATGTACATCAAATATTAAAGAATAATTGACAATGAATAGAAAATCGTTATATTCATAGAAGAGATTTCATTTTATAAATATACACATCTTGTTGTGCTCCCTTTACAAGAAAGCCGAATAAACAAACCTCTCATTTAAGCCCTTTGGGGATAAAGTTCCTAGGGTATATATCCATTTGGATTCTTTTCTTAAGAGCTGTGTCCAAATCACCTTTGCATGCTTCGAGGGTCATGTGATTTATGCCTTGAGAAGACAAAAAAGTCACATCTCCTCCATGTACCCGGTTGATATGTCTGGCAACTGGTGTATCCTTTTGATTTTTAATTGTACTAACGTGTTCTAAAATACATCTACAGAATTCGTGTGATGTTTTTCCTACGTACTTTATGCCACATTTACAAGTTGCCAGATATATTACACCCTCAGTTTTACAGTTAATGAAATTTCTCATTGTAGTGTGTTTAAACATATCTCAGAGGTTACGGAGATATAGTATCAGTTGAAAGATACATTTTAGAACTACTAAAGCTTCAGTGCCAATTATGTGATTTCCACTATATGAGGGATACAAATTAGTCTTCTGTGATACATTTGTAAGCTTACAGAGACTGCTGAGTTTTTCAAAGCATGCTATCAGACGTACTGTAAAGTGCATGTGAACATTTCAATCAGCAATCCAAAAGGTTTACTCTAAAGAATGAGGATAGTGTGAGTGTTTGTTATATTAACCATGAGGAGGGGCTTATTACTTACCCCTGCCATGAATTAAGATTACTATTAGAAATACACTAATTTCAGTGGGTTGTCAACAAGGATACATGGTTTACAAACGATCGTGTTGGAATGTGTGAATATGCACTTTCATCTTATTAGGAACACATACATTTGGTGTCCATCTCTCTGGCAAGACACACCAATAGTGGAATATTTTTGGGGGCATATCTTGCCATTAGACACTGAGATCACATACTTACTTTGTAGCACCAACCTCTTTGCTACGATCCACGTGCCCCAACAATTACTCCTATATACCTTTATATGATATTACAAAAGAGGACACGTACATCACTGTCTTACCCGCATATTCTAGCAGCTAAGCGTCATTTTGTCGTTTTTTATTAATTCATTTTATGTTTTCTTCATATATTAATAAAACTTTATTATTTTGTATATTTGTGGAGTTATGTGCACCAATATGGATCTTCTCTCTCTTCTCTTACACAATTCAATTATCCCAGATAGCACCACTCCAGTAAGTTAGAAGCTGAGCAGAGCCCCCCTCCCCCTTTCCCTCCATATATCAGTTAAAACGATGGACATAAGGTTTCCAGTATCCCGACATTTTGCAGGATGTCCTCAAGGTAACATAAATTCTTTCTCCATCATTGGCATTGAACATATTCCCTTTCCCATCAGAAAAGGTAATCGTGAGAACATACTTAATCAAAGAGATATGTTCTGGATTTTTACTTTGGGCTCCTTACTTCCTGAAAGCATAAATGTCCACTGGGAATTGAAACATTTCCTTGTATAAATTCTTTCCACATCCATACAGATGACAGAATGATGTTAATATAATGTTTTCATTCTCAGATATGCAATAGATATAGAGAAAATTAATAATCCAAACAAATTCCAATGGGTTTACATTTTTATATTGCATGATAAAGATTTATATCGCTATCAACTTTATGAACCAAATATTACAATATTAACAAGCAAATATCTATAAGAAGTTAAATGGTCAAAATATTCTTGTTAGAAATTTATATACTGTACAATAAAAAGCAAAAAAGGTACTGTATAATGACATTTCACAAACTTCCCCTTTTTTAGCCCACCCTTCACATTGATAGGTCCATTGTATGTACTGTATATTGAAATTATTACTAGTCTATCAATTTCTCCAAATATATTTATGCTAATGTTGATTAAGCATTAACTAGCTTAATATGTTTTTAACATATTTTTAGCAAACAATTCTGGTTCTAATATTTGTACTTTAAGATTACTGTTTATCCGGTTACTGTATAGATTTATGTGAGGGAGATTACTGTCCATTAGTTACATATTTTCTCCATTTCGGTCCTTATGTTACAATCGTTTATTGGAGCGCGATATTTTGGACATATGTTTCCCACCAATATAGATACAGATTTAGATTTACATACATGTATTTATGTATGTGTTTTATTACTTTGTATCGTTTGTGATGTCGTATGTTTGTTGATGCAGTAGAGACCCCCACCAGAGGTGCCGCCACTCGATCCTTTATACATCAGGATGACGTTCCCAAAATAGGAGGAATGTCTTTGAGGAACACGAGGGGCGAGACTTCCAGTCTCGATTTCTATTTAATGTTTCCATCGATCAGAGAAATACCACTCTTTGACAAAGAGCATACATGTGCAAAAGGCATCAGAGGTTCTTTCTGCCAGTTCTCCTTACTTGATTTTAATCATGTTGCTAATAGCCAATTAAATATTTTTAACATTTTTTGAGAGATCCAGCCTCCATATTTGCATTCAAGCAGTGCACCACTTATCTCTCCCCCCACAGGAGACCACTTCCAATTGGTAGGAGCGCAAGATTTGTTCTTTGGTTTCCATTGCTTGGATTTGGCATGATTTATATACTGCAGACTATATTATATTCTGCACAAAACCAGAATAAATGTACCCCTTTAAAGCAGCAAAAAAGAATGCAACCTAGTCAGAGTTCTCAAGCGACTAGCCAAGACTTCAGTCCAGCTGCATTGCAATTTTGCTTAAAATACTAATTTTAAATATTCTCTAAAACTGCTAGATTTTGCCATGCTATACTATAGGTACGCATATATTCTCTGAAATTCTCGGTAAATTTGACTGACGTTGAATTTATTAGAAGGCTCTGCTCACTCTGACTAAATTTCACTATAGGCTTGTGAAATTGCAAAATCTAACTCTAATTTCATGACATTATTAGCTCTTATAGGGGTAGATACTCAAACCTCCATAGAATCTGACCTACTAATGAGTAAGAATCTTACTTAAATAGGTAAGGTCTGTTATTTTTCCTCCATTTAACGGGAATCCTCAAAGCTACTGTAATGATCTGCAAAAACAACGGGTCACCAAACTAGATTGTTGCGTTACCTGTATAAATGGGGATTATCGATGTGCTGAGATACAATACACTGTACATGCGCATTGGAAAAATATAACGTGCATTCCAATAAACCACATGCGTTCCACTCGCGTTTTGCATGTTTGTTGCCTAACATACAGTAAAAACCATGAGGATGTTGCAAATTCAAATAAATATATCATGAACGTACTCAGCCATATCAGCTAGACATTTTAACCTTGGACATGGTTGAGAAGGCTTCCACCTCTGCTGCTGGTACAGTACTGGTGCTACAACTTCTGATACTGTTCGAATCAGAGGTCTGAAATCTGAGGTGGATTCCTGTTATAAGCTGAATATACAGATGGATATACTACAACCAATCGGATTGTGAGATATACCATGTGAGGCATAACATGTTACACCTCCAATCCAATTGGTTGACGTACCATGTGACAGCTTCCATTTTTTTAAAGGATGTGACATCATCTTAAAGGGATGATGTCACATCCTTTTAAAAAAAATTGCTGCCATCACATGGTACTTCAACCAATCGGATTGGGGTTGTACCACATGCATATCTCACAATCCGATTGGTTGTAGTACCATGTGATGGCAGCCATTTTGTTTTAAGGATGTGACGTACCTCCCTTGAAGATGACATCACATCCTTAGAAGAAAAAAAATCCTGTCACATGGTACAGCATACAATCTGATTGGGGTTGTACCATCTGACACTCAAATGTAACATATATATAGGCCTTACATAATGCCTTTCCCATCTCATTTGACCTTAAGAAGCTGACAGGTCAACATCCACATATTGAATTACAATATACAGTTGAAGATAAAGATGAACACGAAGATAAAGAATGACTTACAATACCTACTGTTGAGTCGAGTGTCAAGAGGTTACTTTTGTTGCTTCTGGACTTAGAATCAGAGGGTGAAGATGTCAAAAGTAAGAAAAAACATTGATTGTATTTATTTTCATTGAATATTTTTGATGCATGTTTTTTATTGAATTTTTTTGGTGCTTGATTTTTGTTATTGTGTTTTTTTGGTGATTTTTTAATTGTGTTTTTTTGGTGGTTTTTTTTTATTTGTTGTGTATTTTTGGTGCTGTTTTTTTTTAGGTTGTCCATTGACTGCCATAGTGGTAAATCATGCCCATATTATATGGGCATGATGTAAAACTGTGCCAATCAATCGGTAGATGGGTAGATAGTGGGGGTAGTTGCTTTGGGGAGGGTGGCTAGACCGCCCGAGTGGGTAGTGGGGGAGGGGGGTAAACCACTTAATTACTATACTGGTTACTAACCGCTAAAATTATTAAGGGATTAGTGGCCATTAGTTTTTTTTTATTGTACTGCTGCTGCCCATGGAGGACATGGAAGTGGAGGATGGTTATGGAGGACAGCCTTCATCCTTGCAGGAGTAAGTAGACTTTTATTTACTTTATGCTGACTGGATAATGCTTTATTTTTAATGGGTTAATGAGCTATAATCCAGATGTGGATAATAGTAATTTTGCCCATTACTGTACTGTATGTGTTGGGGGGGAGTTGTTGGGGGTAGAGGGGGTGCTCATTCATTGCCATTGGGGTTATCTTTGTTCCCATTGAGGGCATAGTTAGCCACACTGGCAATGAATGGGCGTTTTGGCTAGTATTGTGTTTTAATGTTTATTGTGCATAGCGGGTGTGGGTGAAGGTGGTATTTTGCCTGTGGTGGGTGTTTATGCCTACTGGGTGGGTAGGGGGAGGGGTTAAACCCTTTATTACCATAGCAGTAACTGATAAGGTAATGAAGAGGTTAACTCTTCCCGCTACTCAGCCGCAAGGCCTAAACATCAACCATGGGTCAAATACCACTCCCACCAAATATTCACCCAACCCCGCTACCCACAATAAACCATGCACTAGTATTTAACCCTTAATTACCTTAGCGGTTAGCCGCTGAGGTAATGAAGCTGCCTGTAAATGTATTTTTATTGCATTGGATTGAAGCCTGGAGTCTCAAAAGCTGGTATTAATGTGTATCAACTCCGGAGACTACCGGCTCTAAATCAATGCAGGAAAAATAAAAAAATAAATGTAAAGTCCCACTCGCAAATCTCCTACCGCCACCCTTGGGGTAGCGAGATGAAATGTGCAAGGAGCTCGCTAGTTCAGAGCTCCGATCTCATAGGAGCTACAGTACTAGAATAGAGTTGTTGTGTGTTACCCGGGCGCTAACTCTGACCGTGATTAGTGTTAGATCTGAATATCCTTTTAGAGTAAGAAAGTTGTAATACAACCTTATTAAAATTCGCTTGTGATGTCCTCGTGTGACTCAAAAAACCCCACTAGGATCCATCCAGGACCCTTGATAGATATGGAACACAAGAAGAGATGGGGGAGCACAGTGTGAGGGAAGATAGGGTTGAAGTATATTTTCTTTCGCTGGTGGTCAATGGGGTGGTCACACCTTCATTGAACCCTCAGAGAGAGATGGGCAACTCCTTAGATGGGGAGCTAACGTATATGGGTAAATGTGTCCAGGTACACAACATAAATAAATAAATAACTTACACGGCCTTGTGCAAGTTGTATCCCATCAAGGTTTCTTTTCTATTCTTGTCTTTCTTCTAGGTGATGGTTCTTCTTTCTTTCTGAACCTTATTTCTACTTTCTTCTTTTCTTCTCGCTGCGTCCTGGATGTTTGTCGTTGGATGGATGGATTCTTCACAATAGATCACCTCTCATGTAGATGTAAACATAAATGAAAAGGCAATTAGACACACGTATACACAGATTGGCTATGGTATAGGGGAATGAAGTGAAGCAATATCTGATAATGTCCCACTCATACGGCCTAAATGTGAGTGATCTCCTATATCCGTATCTTTTGAGCACCCGTATGGATAACAGGTCTTCAGGTAAGTAAACAAACACAGACCGGAGGTCCAATTGTTTAACAATGATAGGGGGTAAAATAATAATAATATTCCAAATATTCACACAGGCCAGTGTGAGCACACACTCGTAGAGGTATCTTGGTACTCCAAATCCTGTGTTTAAATGCCCCTAAGGGCTAAAACCAATAGTTCCAAGTGTCCCATAGTCCTTTCACTATTGGTTTTAGCCCTTAGGGGCATTTAAACACAGGATTTGGAGTACCAAGATACCTCTACGAGTGTGTGCTCACACTGGCCCGTGTGAGTATTTGGAATATTATTATTATTTTACCCCCTATCATTGTTAAACAATTGGACCTCCGGTCTGTGTTTGTTTACTTACCTGAAGACCTGTTATCCATACGGGTGCTCAAAAGATACGGATATAGGAGATCACTCACATTTAGGCAGTGTGAGTGGGACATTATCAGATATTGCTTCACTTCATTCCCCTGTACCGTAGCCAATCTGTGTATACGTGTGTCTAATTGCCTTTTCATTTATGTTTACATCTACATGAGAGGTGATCTACTGTGAAGAATCCATCCATCCAACGACAAACATCCAGGACGCAGCGAGAAGAAAAGAAGAAAGTAGAAATAAGGTTCAGAAAGAAAGAAGAACCATCACCTAGAAGAAAGACAAGAATAGAAAAGAAACCTTGATGGGATACAATTTACACAAGGCCGTGTAAGTTATTTATTTATTTTGTGTACCTGGACACATTTACCCATATACGTCAGCTCCCCATCCAAGGAGTTGCCCATCTCTCTCTGAGGGTTCAATGAAGGTGTGATCACCCCATTGACCACCAGCGAAAAAAAGTATACTTCAACCCTTTCTTCCCTCACACTGTGCTCCCCCATCTCTTCTTGTGTTCCACAGTACTAGAATAGCGTGATTTACTAAAAAATTCAAGTTGGAGCTGTTTGTCAGCTCCTGTTTCGTAAATTTTTGCAGGAGTGAGACCGCTCCGGGAGATGCACTTCCTGAACGAGTTTGGCAACTCATCTGTGCTTTCTGAAAAGAAAATCAGCCAAATCGTTCTGGAAGTGCTCAAAAATCTTGATGCGTTTCTTATCGAAGTTACTAGAATAGGCCCCAGAGTCTCTGATCGTTGGTCCCAGTTTATCTCCAAATTCTGGATGGCCTTCTAACAGAAAATGGGAATCACCCTCCGCTTCCCTGAAAATTCCCCTCGAAACCGGTTGTGATAGCCCTGAGGTCGTTCCTGAAGGGAGTCAGGAGGAACTATAACAGTTCCTGCACCAGGGTTCTGCTGGAACTTACCCTTGTATGGTTGTTTGTGAGTATTCATAGTACCAATATGGATGCTTCCTGTGTTCACTGGCTGCACCAACATGGCTGCCGATACAGGAAGTCAGTCTCTTGTTCAAATATCAATTGCTTACACCTGTCATTACCCTTTATAAGGCTCTAAGTCCTCTCTGTCTTTGCATGTACAAAATACTCTGTACCTTGCTCCTAACTTGATTTCTTGTCTGCAGTTCTGCCTATCTTTGACCCCTGTCTGCCTTTGGACTTCGTTGCCTCTCTCCTGCCCTGACCTTGGAACTGTGTCCTCAACAAAACTGCTGATCCCTGCCCTAACACCGGAACCAGAGCCCAATATCGTTACTCATTAAGGATCCAGATCCCATGTGCAGATTGGTCTATACTACCCCACCCCCTCTGCCTAGTGGGTCTGTCTCCTGGACGGCAACAAGCGACATACACAAACATAACACTGTTATAGCTATCTTGATTCCTGGCAGCCTACATAAGGCTGAACTTTCTACAAGAAGTTGCCAAGCAAAGGTTCCTGTTTATTTGTTTTACCTTGTATCTCCTGTCCACTTGCCTGTGGATTCTATGTTGCCAAACCCGTCTGTGACCCTGACCTTACACCTTGCCACCTGCCTTAACCTCAGCTTGTGACCTGACCTTGCACCTCTGCTATCTTCATTAATCTTCTGCCTGCATCCCAACTATGATAACTTTAAGAGGACTCTGCCCCCTAGCTTTGATTGTTAAATATATAGTCCTACCTTAGCGGGTCCTTTTACTTATCTGAGACCGTTATACTGTAGCTGCCCAACTCTCTTATATAGTTACCTTGGGGGAAGTTGCAATGTAGTAAATCTAAAAATCATAACAATGAACCAGAACTTTACCAGCATAATTAATACATAGCAAGGAAGTCCTCACTACAGAGCGATTGGAACATTTATACTATATTTGGGAATATAACCCTTCCCCTATGCAAGGATTGGCAGTGATCACTCTTGGTTAACTTAACCCATTTGCCTCCTGATCAAAGTGAAATTATTAGCTAGTAGAAGATAAGCTCCAACTTTGGGAGTCTACAAATGTAGCAAGACTTTGTGTCCTCGGTGTCACAATTTTCACTGTTCCGGTGCAGCTGCAGTGCAACTTCCAAACCGTTATATTTAATATTCAAGGACTCCATTTCAACATGCCGATATTTAATACGGGAGATAGATCACAACCGGGAAATTACAGACCTAAAAGCCTGGCATCAATAGTGGGAAAACTACTTGAAGTTTAATGTGGATAATATTCAGGAATTCCTACTGGACAACAAAATTATTAGTAACACAGTAGTCAGCATGGATTTATGAAGGATATGTCATGTCATACTAACCTTATTAGTTTTTTTGAGGAGGTAAGAAGAATTTAGACCAGGTTAAAGCAATTGATGTGGTCTACTTAGATTTTGTAAAGACTTTTGATATGGTTCCACACAACAGGTTAATGTACAAAATAAAGCAAATTGAACTAAAAATCTTTGCACCTGGATTAAAAATTGATTAAAGGATAGACAACAGAGAGTTGTCATAAATGACAGGTTGGGATAAAGTTGTGAGTGGATGGATTGGTACCCGAACCCCTGCTTTCTTCACTTGAGGTTGGCATAGAGAGCATCATTACTGATTACACGAAATTAAGTAAGGTAGTAGAAAGAGCAGGATGTAATTTATCTCCAGTAGGTGTTGTATAGACTTAAAACTTGGGCAGGTAAATGACAGATGAGGTTTAATACAGATAAATGTAAGGTTATGCATTTGGGAAACAAGAATAAACATGTGACTTACAAATTAAATGGGGATAAATTAGGAGAATCCTTGATGGGGAAAGATTTAGGAGTGTTTGTAGACAGCAGGCTTAGCAATAGTGTCCAAAATCATGCAGTATCTGCAAAGGCAAACAAGACCTTATCTGGCATTAAATGGGCAATGGACGGAAGGGAAGTAAACATAATTATGCCCATTTGTAAAGAATTAATAAGATGACACTTGGAATATGCAGTACAATTTTGGGCACCACTCCTTAGAAAATACATTATGGAACTAGAGAAAGTGTAGAGCAGAGCCACCAAATTAATAAAGGGGATGGATAATCTGATTTATAAGGAGAAGCTAGCTAAATTAAATGTATTTACATTGGAAACAATGCATGTAAGAGGGGATATGATAACTACTGTATATACAAATATATTCAGGGACAGTACAAGGAGCTTTCAAAAGAACTATTCATCCCAAGGGCAGTACAAACGACACAGGGCATCCCTTAAGGTTGGAGGAAAGGAAATTTTACCAGCAACAAAGGAAAGGGTTCTTCACAGTAAGAGCAGTTAACAAGTAGAATTCATTACCCATAGAGACTGTGATGGCAGAAACAATAGATATATCTTTTTAGAAAGGAAAGGTATACAGGGATGTACCAAATAAGTAAACATGTGAAGGATGTTCATCCAGGTAGTAATCTGATTACCAACATTTGGAGTCAGGAAGGAATTTATTTTTCCCCTTATAAGATACAATTGAATGATATTTCACTGGAGTTTTTTGTTTGCCTTCCTCTGCATCAATACACTGTAAATAGGGATATAAAATCGAGTATCTGTCGTCTAAATTTAGTATAGGTTGAACTTGATGGACGTATGTCTTTTTTCAACCTTATCTACTATGTAGCATCGAGATGAAGAAAGAAATCCCTTTTGAACGCACTCACAGTTTTGTGTTATGAAGTAGATAAAATAAAACTTTTTACTGGTAATAGTTAAAAATAATAGTGAAAATAGGATTGGTAGTAATAGGTCCATGGCCAATCCTGATGAACAACACACTAATCATAAACATATACACTAAAATCATATAGCAGTAAATAAGTTGCTGACCCTGTTGGTAAACATATGTGCTTCTTCAATGGAGTCTCTTGGAGATAATCTCCTATTTGGTGAAATATTTAGACCTGGTGTTTATACCTAGATTGGTCTACAGGCTACCAATGATGTAATTTTTGCAATTTTAACAAAAACTCTGGGATGATCTGTACAGCCCAGAACACTAGATCACCAAGAGGTGATAAACCAAAAGGGTACGAACAAAAAACTATTTTAAAAAACTGCATAAAAAAAACATATAAAGCATGTCCACAGTCTAAGTAATTTTAGCTGTGAGGTCATCAATGACCAGTTCTTGAACTATAGATCATCAGTGCAAAGGATAATCTCAATGCAGAGAGCTACCAAAGGTAAGTGAAGAGTTAACTCCTATGATGAGGGGATTAATATTGGAACATAAGTTCCTATCACACCTTGATGTTAGAGGTGTTTAAATAGCAGGATGCATGTCATGTACCTGCTATAGCTTACTCTGACGGTAGCAGTAAAGGGTATTCCTGCCCAATATTAGAATCAAATTTATGTTATGGAGGTGACAGAAAATGGGCATATCAGGAACATGTTTAAAACCTGAAGGCATGGCTGTAGCTGCCCCAGCAAATTGTAGCTTTAATATTGTAATGAGTGCTCACCACAAACAGGATAGGACCATGAGGCTGAGTAGGGATAGTGATATACACTGACCTAGAGATGTATAACTACGTCCGGATTACAGAGTGTAGGTCGTTTAGCTGGGTCAAGGCAGGAGAGGTCAGAATAGTCGTGATACTCGCCGTGGTCCAGGATTGGAGAAGTCAGACGGTCGTTGTGCGTAGCTGGGGTCCAGGAGTAGAGAAGATGGGAGTCCAAATACAAGCCAAGGTCAGGGGTCAGATGAGGCAGCGATCTGGGTAAAGCTGAGGTCAAAAGTAACAGAAATCAAGGAAGAATGCAAGAGCAACAGCAGGGCAGCAGGATGCTTGAGGTAAGCACTTCGAAACATAAACAGAAGTTTATGCTGGCTGAGCATATAAGGAGCAGGGAGCTAATGGGAAGGCTTGCAGGCAATGAGTCATGAATAATTACAGATAGGTTGTCCACTGATAGGCAGGGGCGGAGTGCACTGGAGGTGTTGAGTAATTGATGTTGTTAAACTCTCGCATGTCCCTGGGGATGTGGCGCCGGCGTGGAGTGTGAACAGAAGCTCCCTCCATTGCATCACTGGACGCGGTGCGGGGGCGGAGTCTAGGTCCGGTCCTGGTAGTGGGATTGCGGTGCTTGCGCCCAGCGCACGCACGAGAAGCGTCACCGGGCCTAAGACCAATCCGTGAGGAGTCCCCCTGACTGACAGCACGACTGCTGTGCAGAACCTCAGTGAGGTGCATCACCCATCCCGTCACAGGACGCATCACAGGGGCGGGACCGAGGTCCAATCCTCACAAATATGTATCTAATTCCTCTCACATCAGAATTTCTGTCACTTACCAGAGTGACATTATAGCATTCTGCTATTTAGTATCAGAATAGTGTAATTAGAGCACATTACTGGTACATTAGTTGGCAGTAGTGGTAATATGAAAAAGTCACA
This sequence comes from Ascaphus truei, assembly GCF_040206685.1. Classification (NCBI taxonomy): domain Eukaryota; kingdom Metazoa; phylum Chordata; class Amphibia; order Anura; family Ascaphidae; genus Ascaphus; species Ascaphus truei. The sequence goes on along the minus strand of NC_134485.1, from coordinate 33,624,224 downwards.
GCCGGTTTTAAAGATCGATCAACGCTGTAAACGCAGCTAGAAACAGGCACACCAAATGTGAGTTTAAGCCTCGAGGCGCGGCTCTATTGTTCGCTTCAGTTATAGCTTCATTCAAATGAAGAGAGTTACATATGTTTATCTTCTACCCTCCGGACAAGTTACAATTCAGCACTTCTGCATTGCGACGTCATTACATTATTATTCATTATTACGCTCTATCACCTGACGTACATTTCTCTTGTCTATGCTTTTTTGAAGGTGGATCTGCCCAGTCATTGTCAGGATATTTATAGGTCAGTGATTGCAATAACAACGGGTTCTACATTAACCCTTATCCTTGCTGGTTGATATTAATTAGTGCTAGTCTGTAAAATGCAGTCTTAGTTGAAAATATAGTACTAATAAAAATACATTAAATATTCATTCAGAGACACAGAGATAGTCTTTACAATAGGGCAGTCTATCAGTTCTTATTTACATCTGCATTGCAAGTTGCCTGTATATTAGTCATAAATGCACTAATATACATAGCATTTAGTCAGGTGTAACAATATCATGATATTTAGTGATGTTAGCATCCAAAATTAATTGGTTGGTAGAACACATTGACAAAATAGGGGCCAAATTATCATAAGTGGTTTGTGTAGTGGGCCATGTAGCAAATTGTTCAATTTAAGTGATCAAAGATCTATTGCTATATACAGTATGCCACTAAATTAGTTTGGCTGAAGTAATATCCAACCAATTTGTCTATATTCCCTGTAGGGAATTTAAGAGTACAATGGGTGCATTTCACAAACCTCTATATAGAAATGATGACAATAGTTGACATATAAAGTTGAAATGCCATCTAAATCAAAGCTCTATATACTAAATCATAGGTATTAGAGAGATATGGGATATTGTTAGGTTGAAAATGGACTATGTTCTAGATGGTAATAAAAGTGAGTATGAATCTAGCATCTGAATTGGTTCAAACAAACAGAGAAAAAACAAAGCCCTCATTAAACCCTGTGGAGAGAGGGTCCCAAGGTTAAATATCATTGGGACCCCTTCTGTAGAATCTCTCTATCCCAATCACCCCCCCCCTCACCCCGATGCTCCTCGTACAGATTCAATACCTAGAAATTTGAGACCTGAAATATCATCCTGGTGTACATGATGTACATGGTTAGACAAGGGTGTATCTCGGTGATTGCGAATATCCCCTAAGTGTTCTGAAATCCTATAGCATAGCTGCCTAAGGGTTTTGCTCACATTATACAACATCTACAGTCTTGCAATTAATAAAATATTTAATTTTGTAATTTCGACTATCATCCCAGTTTTCGAATGTTTCGGTTGGGCAGGAAAATTGGCAGGCCTTACAGCCCTGGCATTTGTAATTACCCACTGATTGATTAGTTAGCCAAGTGTCCCTTGTGGGAGGGACAAAATGGCTATGTACCAGCTTATCCTTGATGTTCATAGCTCTCCGACTTAGAGTAGGTCTGTTTTGTAGAACTTTAGATCTTCATCCTCTAAGAGGATATGCCAGTGATTGTTCAAAATACTCGTAATTTGGGACCACTGGTTATTAAATTCCCTATGAATCAGACAATATGTTGTTCTGTGTTTTGGTCTTTTCTATTGGAGATGAGTTCATTTGATCTGTGAATTTTGCCCTATCATAGGCTTTCTTAATTGATCGTTTACTGTAACCCCTCTCCAGAAACCGTTGTCTCATTAGATTGGCCTGTTCTTCAAATTCCAAATCTGTGGAACAATTCCTCCTGACTCTTAAAAATTGTCTTACTGGGATACCGGATACCTGGTGGTGGGGATGATGGCTATCAGCACGTTTTAGACTGTTAGTCGCTTTAGATTTATGATGCATAGTTGTTTCAATTTGGCCAGGTGGGGTTTTTGAGATCTAAGAATGTAACTATGTATTCACTAATATCTTAAGCATAAATTCAGTACGTTGGTATTTAGAATTTCTATAAACTCTTCAAAATGTTGCTTAGTACTAAAATGTCGTCGATATATCTCGCTCACATTATAATGTGTGAGGTATGTCTATGATTAGTCTCCTAGAAGACCGCCTCTGCCTTTCACTATCCAAGGTATAAATTGGCATAGATGGGGGCACAGGTGGTCCCCATCGGAGTCCCCCCAATTTATGGTAAATTTTACGTCAAAGATAAAAAAATTGTGGGTCAATATAAAGCAAAGTAGATCAAAGATCAGGAGATTATGATTAGTGAAATCGCAACTGCTCGTTTGTAAAAAGTATGCCACGGCCTCAATCCCAATCTCATGTATTATTGACGTGTTTAGAGCTTCGACGTTAAGGTTGATTAACAACGTCTCCTCATCAATAACAATGTCATTTAGTCTGTTCAAAACAACTTTTGTGTCTCTTAAAAATGATGTTAGTGTATTTACAAAAGGTATAAGTACATGATCCACATAGGCACTCGATTGCTCCGTTAGGTTGGAAATACAGGATACAATCGGTCATCCTGGTGGCGGGTGTGTGCCCTTGTGGATCTTCGGCAAACTATAAAAAAGTGGCCAATTTTGGTGTCATGTTAAGGAAAAGATCAAATTCTTTTTTTGAGAGAAACTTTTAAGGAGACCTTGGCCTAAGATGATTGTAAGTTATTTTCTATACTGGACCGTTGGGTCTGTTTTTTTAATACTGTATCAGACAACAGTTTCTTATTTTCTCTGACATAGTCAATAGTATTTAGTATCACAATATGCCCCTTTTGTCTGAGATTTTTTATTGTGATATCTTGGTTATATTGTAGACTTTTAAGGGCTAAACATTCTACATCACTCAAATTACTAGGACTTTGTTGTGGTTGCAATCGCTCAAGTCTTTGATGACTAATTTCATAAACATCTCTACGTTTGAACTTATCTCTAGAGGAGTGGTGAACTTAGACTTAGGTCTGAGTCTGGAAAAAGGACCTTCTCTTAGTTCTCTCATCCCTCTTCTTGGAGCGATGTAAGATCTCTAATATTCCCTAGATCTAACTCATCAAGATGTTCCATACCTTGTTCTCTCTGTGAATGTAACTCTCGTCTCTTAAAGAACTTATGTAATAGGAGTTTCCTCCCAAAGAGATGTGTATCTTTCACCCAATCGAATAAATGGAATTTCTCCGACGGGTAAAAGGAAAGGCTTTGTTTAATGCCTTGATTTGATCATCACTCAGGAGTAAGGCAGAAAGATTAACTATATGATTGCTGTCAGTCTCGGTGTTTATTGTCTGCGTCGTCAAAAACGATGTTTGGGTCTCCCCCTTTAGGACCAGATATCTTTGTCTCTTAAGCCAGCCCACCTATCCTCTGCGAGTCTTCCCCTTTTGGAAAAGAGGGGGTAGTGGGGACCCTGGTCTAAAAAAACGATACTTTCGGTGTCTGGTCTAAATGTATTCCATCTGTCAGGGATCTGTCCCTCATCACTTGAGGTGTCCCAATCTGTTGAGGACTCCTGATTATGTGGTTGATTATGCCAATAGATCTTGCCTTCCTTAAAATCTTTACTATCCCTTAGAAATTTGTGTTGCTTCCTGTCTTTAAGTTCTTTCATGAATTTATCAACACTATTTTTGAGTTTATTCTCACAGTTAATTAATTCTGTGGTGCTTCTCCCTTTCTCTGTCTCTTAATTGTATAGTTAATTAAATATTAACTGTTTTCAGTTTATCACTCTCAAACTCCGTCAATAACTTCATTAATGAGGTGGAGCAGTGACAAAGTATTTTGTCCCATGTTTTCAGGAACTCCTTATCAAGATATTGGTGAGAGGGTGACAAATTTAGTCGAAGACCTCTAGTTATGTAGCTAAGATGGGCAACCTCAACGTCATTAATAAACAAGTTAAACCCCAGTACTCAAGGCACTTCAAATGGTTATATTTATGTAATCTCTCTCTCTCACACTCACTCTCACTCTCTTTATGAGAGAGAGAGAGAGAGAGTGAGAGAGAGAGTGTGTGAGAGAGAGAGAGAGTGAGAGAGAGAGTGAGAGAGAGAGAGTGAGAGAGAGAGAGTGAGAGAGAGAGTGGTCGTGTGTGTGTTTTTACTTGATTGTGAGTACATAAGTATGAGGGTTTGTGCTGAGATCAGCACATAAGTGTGAGTGTATTTGTGGTCTGAGGTCAATGTGAGTTTGCATACTATACTTGCGTGTATTAAACACGTTTTAATTCACACTGAAATCTTCAGAAAGTTTACAATAGGATGTTCATTCTTTATTTAGTCTGAACTGAAAATAGAACACGTGTTTACTTTATCTTAAGTTTACTATAAGTGATAAAAAATAAATATGTTTTGGATTAATTTAGTAGTGTGCTGCGTACAACAATGTATATCCTAGTTACTATGGTGATGTAGTGATTGCTTTGATAAGTATAGTACTACTAGTAAAATGAATGTGTGCTTATTTTGTTAGCTGTTTTAGTAAGTGGTATGTAACTTGAATCCAAATATTTTTTCTCTAACTCTTGCCATATGTATTTTCATGATGGTCTCACTCCCATTCTCTATTTCCCCCTTGATACTTAATCTCTTGCACATGACTGACATACTTTCATAACTATTTTCAATAAAAAAAGTCTAAGTCAGGGTACCTCATGTCAGTGCCAATCTGTGTCTGAGCAGTGGCTAAAGTCACAGACTTCTATTGACCTAAATCAGAAGGCCGAGATATAAAATTGGAGCATGTTACAGAATACCATTTCCTCTATCTCCTTTCCCGAAAGCATTATACTTTATTGCAATGCCTTTTTTGAAACCCGATAACCTCATTTTGTTAAAAAGAAAAAAAGAAAGAAATACTACAAGAATGTATTGTAAATACCTACATTTAAGCACATAGTGCATGTTGGATACTGTATATTTATGAATTTACAGTAAAAGCAGCTAACAGAAAAACAAATTGTAATTGACCATTTAGACTGTAATAATACTTCAGATAGGTAGTTAGGACTCAGGTCCAAATAGCAGTGCTCAGTGAGGTTGAAACATATAATGGCAATCCGTGTATCAAACAACACATGTCATGGTGTTAGAAGAAGCCAAATGAAGCTGAAGGAGATATTGGACCCAGTGCATTGGAAAACAGTGACACTTCAATATTTCATAACTGTCCATATAGTGGAGACAAATATGAGCATAAGCATACAACAGTCTCGTGCAGTACTCCACAGAACAGAAATATCTCACTGTAACACTGTTTCTGGTCAGCAACTTCCCCTGTATGATGGGGGAGAGACAATACTCACGAACAGCTGCCTCTTGTGGTGCATGCATCACGCCGTAGAGTCTTAGCAAAAGGAGAATCCTAGGATTGAAGCGGAGCACAGCTGAAAAAGGAGGGGGACCAGCAAGGTGTGAATTTAAAATCATTATTTATTGAACATGGTATCGGGGAACAAAAAAACAAACACTCTGACGCGTTTCAGGCAAAGCGCCCTTTATCAAGGTCTTTCAAGCGTACATCCAAAAATACTTGTTCTTAAATTATTATGTTCGCTATCAGGTCAGGAATTAAGATTATAAAAACAATAGTCATTCACTAAAAATATATTCCATTAAATAAAACATTGTACAATTTTAACTGTATTTGGCTGTTAACAACTGGTAATGACTATACTACCTGTTTGTATAGCAATTATTTCCTGATGTTGTATTATTGGTCTATATGTTAGAGTCTTGGGTAGAATGAAATGACTTGTAACAGTGTTTATGGGATATTTTTGAAGGCATTACAGATTATTATTTTGACTTATTTTTAAGGTATCCATATACTGTATTCCTCAACACAATAAAATGGGTCTGACAGTTAAAAATATAATATAACATATACAGTATAGATTTTTAAGTTTACTGTTTATACTTGCTCAGCTTTCCAAGAATTCAACCACAAGGGGCTATTAATAGATTATTTGTCCTCAACAATTCTGCTGCATTGCTGTTTCATGCTCATCTTATTTTGTCACATTTCTTCTCATAGAACTACAGTATTCTCCAGATTCAAAGTACGACGTTTTCTTACAGTGTATTTAGTTCCATTTCAATCTGAAAATATATAATCTATCTCTTTGTTATAGAAGACAAAGAACAATTCTTGCGCTTCTACCATTTGGGCTACAATAGTAGTAGCCTTAGTATACAGCATTGTCTGGTACTCACATAAACAATTTGCAGGAAGAAATATTTATTTTGTGATCAAAGTTTTTGTCCTAAATCTCGATAAAGGTCTGTGTGTACGATTGAAACGTCGATCCTTCCCAATAAAGATTTCTTCTGACAAAATGTCCATGTGAGTGTCGGACTTACAGTTACTGGTCATGCCTGACTTCCAGCAATATACATATATATATATATGTAATGGAGTCTAAAGATTTTTTTTTTAAACATACAGTATGTCTTGTGCTGCTATCAAAAAGAAGCGCTGAGGCACATAGAATAAGGTCACAAATGCATTGATATTAAATAATAAAAATATAAAATAACAAAAAAATATTAATACTTAAATTGTAAAAAAAAAAAAAAAAAAAATTATACATAGCACAGTTTGTGCAATGTTAACCTCAAATTGTTCTTATTTTCTTCTAAACAAAATACCAAGAATTTGTTTTGCAAGACTAAGGATGTGGAGGCAAAGTTTCCCAAAATGTTATTTATAATAGTTTAGCAATTGCATAAAAGCGGGTGAAATCAATTTTTTTCATGTCTACAAGTTACATAGTTACATAGTAGATGAGGTTGAAAAAAGACGTACGTCCATCAAGTGTCTATTATCGTTATCACAATTTTATTGCAGATATGTTGTTTGTGTGTTTTTTCTTCTAGGAACAAAAAAAAACATGTGTCACTATAATGCTGATTGTTTATACTCTGTTACTATTCATTCAAACACCACATTATTGGGATAAGGTTAATTCAGTAGAGATATGGGTACAATACTTTTGTGTATATACATTTAATTAAATGTGTTTGGTTAGCACAATGTTCACACTGTTTATAGTGGCATTTAGACAATATTGACTAACTACTTACAGTTTAACATATTTAAATTGATGATAATTATGGTGTTGTACTGTATTGCCAATTTGAAGGATGACTTGGAGGCCTTCAGTAAAGTTTGTACAGTATACTCAAGTCCAGAGGTGTGTAAACTGGGGAACGTGCCCCCTTGGGTGTGTGGGAGATTTTTCTAGGGTAGCGCGGTGTTTGCAGAGGTCCCACGCTTTTCCCCACGGCATATAAATTAAATGTCGTGGGATCACGTGAGGCCCCTGCAAACTATTACATACCAAGATTCAGACGGTTGTTGACACGTTGCGGGGTCATGCGACGTCACATGACCCTGCTTCGTCATTTGACACCCGTCGCCATGGCAACACAGCGTCAAATGACGCCACTGGGTTCACGTGACATGAAGTCACATGACCGCGAGGAATCATTTGACGTCGGGAAATTAGGTACAGGGGGAGCGAGCACCGAGGGCAGCAGGCAGGGGGGGGGGCGTATCTGCAAAAGTTTGCGCACCCCTGCTCTAGTCCAGTGGTGGTCAACTCCAGTCGTCAATGGCTACCAACAGCTCAGGTTTTAAGGATATTCCTGATTCAGCACAGGTGGCTCAATCAGTGCCTTAGTATTAACTGAGCCACTGATTGAGCCACCTGTGTTGAAGCAGGGATATCCTTTAAACCGGACCTGTTGGTGGCCCTTGAGGACTGGAGTTGGCCACTCCTGGTCTAGTGTAATCTCTTTCCCTCTCTTAGGTCTAGAGTCATCAAGCACCGCAATGCAAAAATCCAGTAATATAGGGAAACAAAATGCAGTATTATAGGTGTAACGGTGTCCCCCCCTCCCTCCCCCCAATCGCATATCAGGGCCATTACTGGGTGTTTGTGGTGCATATACCTGCTGGTAACAAGAGGGCTGAGTCGTCAAATCAAACTGTGGTTACAATAAATATTTAGTAATAAAGATGACAAATTACATTACATGTAACAAATTATTTAGTTATAGACTAATGTTACATATTACATGATTCATACAGATATACTGTATATATATATGTGTGTATATATATATGTGTATATATATATATATATATATATATATATATAAACCATAATACTGAGTTAAGTTATGGTGAGTAAAAAAAAGTGACAAAAACCCTCCACAGGAAAGCAAATATGCAAATATAGCTGTATGCTCATCTGCATGTCTTAGGCAGGTCTGCAACCCCGCCTTTCCCCATTATCACCCAGCATACAGCACTTCCACTGCAGCAAGGGATTCTGGGAAATGACATGCAAATGAGCACACAGTGTCACTTTTTGCCTCAATAACCATTTTTAACATGGTTCCCTATAGGCTTAAGCTTGCTGCATGGTCACAGCTTTGAGCACAGCCAGGGTTAAGGTGCATACCCAGAAAACCACCCACAGACAGCTGTTTCAACCTTGATGGGTCTCATCAGTGTGGGGTTGATTTTACTGGGAATGCAAGAGAGGCTATGGGATAGGCTAAACCATAATACTGAGTTAAGTTATGGTGAGTAAAAAAAAGTGACAAAAACCCTCCACAGGAAAGCAAATATGCAAATATAGCTGTATGCTCATCTGCATGTCTTAGGCAGGTCTGCAACCCCGCCTTTCCCCATTATCACCCAGCATACAGCACTTCCACTGCAGCAAGGGATTCTGGGAAATGACATGCAAATGAGCACACAGTGTCACTTTTTGCCTCAATAACCATTTTTAACATGGTTCCCTATAGTGACACTGTGTGCTCATTTGCATGTCATTTCCCAGAATCCCTTGCTGCAGTGGAAGTGCTGTATGCTGGGTGATAATGGGGAAAGGCGGGGTTGCAGACCTGCCTAAGACATGCAGATGAGCATACAGCTATATTTGCATATATATATATATATATATATATATATATATATATATATACACATATACATATATATATATATATATATATATATATATATATATATATATATATATATATATATATATATATATATACACATATACATATATATATATATATATATATATATATATATATATAAACAAACATCACAGCTTGAACTCAATGTACTGGTTCATATAGACAGGTGCTACAGAGGCGACCAGGCTAAACCTAATGCGGCTGCCCCCGCATTTTAAAATAGCGCAGGCGGCGTGCTGCAGTCTTCGGCCGAGAACCGGACGGTTTTCCCGCGCCTCGGGCGCTTTCAATAGTAAGCGCCATTAGCGCTTATCTATTGAAGCGGCCGCCGCGCTGGAAAATCCGCAGCGCTCCCGGCCAGCTCCCGGCGAACTTTAGATTAAAAGCTGCCGCAGCAGTAGTCTCAAATAATAAAAATACAACATTACCATTCTCTCGTCCGGTAAAGAAAGACTGCACTCGGTTCAGTAATCATGAAAATCTGTATTGGGCATCTGAAAAGAAAAGATAAATCACCCAATCCGATGTTTCGGTCCTGGAATAGGACCTTTCTCAAGGGGGTGCAATGACAAACTGACAGACAAGCATATATATACCCTCACCACATGTGACAAACACACCTGACTCACATTACCTACAAGCAAAATCTCTGCAAAAATCATCTGCCAGGTGTGTGTAATGAGCCATCACCATCTTGGAGGGGGTGTCTGTGAAGGTAATGACCTCACTGATCTGCCTTCATTCACTGCTACTATGTATCTACCCTATAGTTATGTCAGTCTTGCGCCTGTCTGCCGGCCAGAACGAACACTAGATGGCGTAGCTGCCCATTCCCAAGCTAAATTCAATGGGCATGCAGAAAGAGTGAAGGACAGCCAAAGGCTGTCTATACAGGCAGCAACAAAGCACCAATCAAACAAAAAAATGGAGATAATGATATAGCAAACTATGGAGAGAAAAAAAGGGAGCAATGCTTCCCATAAATAACAACGGGTAATGTAGCCAAAATACCCCTTTACCCCTTAAAGCACATAAATAAACTGGATCAATCCTATGGGACAAGGCTCATCAAACATAACAGTGTAACATAGAAACCATCCATACTAACACAAAAGGAAAGGGATATGTGAACACACAAGGGATATACATACTTACACAAAGAAAACTAAAAACAATTTAGTCACGCCGTGTCTGATATCTGTACATACTACTACCCTACAGTACCCTATATCCCAGAGTCACACACAGAGAGGCTGAGACAAAAGGCAGGAAGATAATACAAACAATGACTGCAGCAGCAGCGCACCGTACGTTTCATGTGCATGCAGTAAGGAACAGCAGAACTACAGTAAATGAAAGGCCAACTATAGAAAAAAGCCCAGATTAAGGTCCTCATTAAGACCCTTTGGGGTCACCGTATTAAGATTATATATGAGACTTGCTTCCATTTGCAATAACAGTTTGTTCCTATTGCCGCCCCTGTTTGAAACACGTGCCTGTGCGATCGTGATGCAACGGAACGTGGCCAGGCTGTGTTTCAGATTTTTTAAGTGCCTAGCCACTGGCTGGTGTTTCAACTCATCTTGGTCTGTGGTCTCCAAAAGTGCCTTCCTGATGGAGGACCTGTGCATCGCAATTCGTTCTTTCAACATTCTTGTGGTTTTCCCCACATATTGCAGTCCCCATGGGCATCTAATAATGTACACTACGAAGCGTGATTCGCAGTTTAAGAAATGCGAGATTTTTATGGGAATACCACTGTATGGGTGTGCATAGGTTTCACCTAACAGAAGGTATTGACAATTAACACAACCCTTGCATTTGTAGACTCTAGGTGATTGTTTGAGCCAGGTCATTCTGGTAGAGTATTTATCCACAGGATCTGCTGAAGTAAGCGTGTCCCCCACGCTACGTTCTCTCTTATAACAAAATAGAGGTGGCAGCTGAAAGTTCTTTCCAATTTTTTATCGTTAGTTAGAATGTGCCAGTTATCCCTGACACTGTTTTGTATCAACCTCGAGGATGTTGAGACAACATTAAAACGATCAATGTCCTGTGTTTTGTTGACTGGTGTCAGAAGCACCACCCTGGTCTTGTTTCTGGCCTTAATAAGGGCTTGTTCTATTTCTCCATTGTCATACCCTCTTTGTCTGAAGCGATCCGCCATCTTCTCTAACGCAGCATCCACCTCCAAGGGATTGCTAGTGATGCGCATGGCTCTCAGCATTTGTGAGTATGGAAGACCCTTTTTCAATGTAGCTGGATGATTGCTACTGGCATCCAGCAGAGTGTTTCTATCCGTTGGTTTGTGGAAAACCCGTGTCCCGAGCTTCCCATCATCCACAAAGACCACTGTATCCAAATAGTTGATTTCCTTTGTGCCATGACTTTCTGTGAACCTGATGGTGGATGGTATCCCATTGATGTGTGCCACAAACTCTGACAGATCCTGCTCCGTCCCCTTCCAAAGCATGAAAATATCATCTATATATATCATCTATATATCTGTTGTAATGTAGAATGCACTCCGAATGTGGTGCATCATTGAGGAGGTGAGTTTGCTCGTAGGCATCCATATAGAGATTCGCATACGATGGGGCCATATTGGACCCTATCGCTGTTCCCATCAGTTGCAAATAGAATGACTTCTCAAACTTGAAGAAGTATTTGTGCAAGATCAAACCAATAAACGTCATGAGAAATTCCGTGGGCGGTCCCATCTCCACAGGATGTCTTTCAAGTTGGTGCCTGATGACATTCATCCCATCCTGGTGTGGGATATTCGTGTACAAACTTGCCACGTCTAGCTATCACTAGCAGGACATCCGTCAGATCCTGGTCGACTCTCGCCAATTTCCCAATGAAGTCTGTGGTGTCTTTAGTATACGAAGCCATCAGTTGAACAACAGGCTGGAGAAAGAAATCCACATATTGAGAGATAGGGTGACAAAGGGAGCCCCGCGCTGATATGATGGGTCTTCCCGGCGGGGCTGTCAAGGATTTATGCACCTTAGGGAGTGTGTATAGCACCGGAATTACCGGAAAGTCCTGAGTGAGGAATGCTGCAGTGTCTTCCGAGATCCACCCATTACTGCTGCCCATCGCGATAACACCATCAATTTATTTTTTATAGTTAGCAGTTGGAAGCATTGCTCCCTTTTTTTCTCCCCATAGTTTGCTATATCATTATCTCCATTTTTTTGTTTGATTGGTGCTTTGTTGCTGCCTGTATAGACAGCCTATGGCTGTCCTTCACTCTTTCTGCATGCACCATTGACTTTAGCTTGGGAATGGGCAGGTACGCCATCTAGTGGTCGTTCTGGCAGGCAGACAGGCTGCAAGACTGACCTAACTATAGGGTAGATACATAGTAGCAGTGAATGAAAGCAGATCAGTGAGGTCATTACCTTCACAGACACCCCCTCCAAGATGGCGACGGCTCATTACACACACCTGGCAGGGGATTTTTGCAGAGATTTTGCTTGTAGGTAATGTGAGTCAGGTGTGTTTGTCACATGTGGTGAGGGTATATATATGCTTGTCTGTCAGTTTGTCATTGCACCCCCTTGAGAAAGGTCCTATTCCAGGACTGAAACGTCGGATTGGGTGATTTATCTTTTCTATTCAGATGCCCAATACAGATTTTCATGATTACTGAACCGAGTGCAGTCTTTCTTTACCGGACGAGAGAATGGTAATGTTGTATATACATACACTTAGGTCTGGAAATAATTGGACACTGATAAAAGTTTTGTTATTTTGGCTGTGTACCAAAATAAATTCAAGTTACAGTTAAATAATGAATATTGGGGTTAAAGTGCAATCTATCAGATTTAATTTGAGGGTATTCACATCCAAATTGGAGGAAGGGTTTAGGAATTACATCTCTTTAATATGTAGCCCCATCTTTTTGAAGGGACCAAAAGTAATTGGACAATTGACTCAAAAGCTCTTTCATGGACAGGTGTGGGCTATTCCTTCATAATTTCATCATCAACTAAGCAGGTAAAAGGTCTGGAGTTGATTCCAGGTGTGGCATTCACATTTGGAATCTGTTGCTGTGAACCCACAACATGCGGTCAAAAGAGCTCTCAATGCAAGTGAAACAGGGCATCCTTAGCCTGCAAAAAAAAAAAGAAAACCCATCAGAGAGATAGCAGAAACATTAGCAGTGGCCAAATCCACAGTTTGGTACATTGTGAGAAAAAAAGAACGCACTGGTAAGCTCTGCAACACAAAAAGGACTGGACATCCACGGAAGACAACAGGGGTGGATGATCGTAGGATCCTTCCATGGTAAAGAAAAACCCCTTCACAACATCCAGCCAAGTGAAGAACACTCTCCAGGAGGTAGGCATATCATTATCCAATTCTATCATAAAGAGAAGACTTCACGAGAGCAAATACAGAGGTTTCACCACAGGGTGCAAACCATTCATAAGCCACAAGAATAGAAAGGCCAGATTAGACTTTGCTAAAAAATATCTAAAAAAGCCAGCCCAGTTTTGGAACAGCATTCTTTGGACAGATGAAACCAAGATCAACCTGTACCAGAATGATGGGAAGAAAAAAGTATGGAGAAGGCTTGGAACAGCTCATGATCCGGAGCATACCACATGATTTGTAAAACACAGTGGAGGCAGTGTGATGGCAAGGGCATGAATAGCTTACAATGGCACTGGGTCACTAGTGTTTATTGATGATGTAACAGAAGACAGAAGCAGCCTGATGAATTCTGAAGTGTATAGGGAAATATTGTCTGCTCAGATTCAGCCAAATTCAGCGAAGTTGATTGTACGGCGCTTCACTTTACAGATGGACAATGAACCAAAACATACTGCGAAAGCAACCCAGGAGTTTATTAAGGCAAAGAAGTGGAATATTCTGCAATGGCCGAGTCAATCACCTAATCTCAACCTGATCGAGCATGCATTTCACTTGCTGAAGACAAAACTTAAGGCAGAAAGACCTACAAACAAACAACAACTGAAGACAGCTGCAGTAAAGGCCTGGCAAAGCATCACAAAGGAGGAAACCCAGCGTTTGGTGATGTCCATGCGTTCCAGTCTTCAAGCAGTCATTGCCTACAAAGGATTCTCGACAAAGTATTAAAAATGAACATTTTATTTATGATTGTGTTAATTTGTCCAATTACATTTGAGCCCCTGAAATAAGGGGACTGTGTATGAAAATGGTTGCAATTGCTAAACGTTCATACGATATTTTTGATCAACCCTTTGAATTAAAGTTGAAAGTCTGCACTTTTATTGCATCTCGGTTGGTTCATTTCAAATCCATTGCGGTGGCGTACAGAGCCCAAATTATGAAAATTGTGTCAGTGTCCAATTATTTCCGGACCTAAGTGTATATATATATATATATTAACCTCATCTTCTCTTCCTGCGCATATCTTGTGTTTTTGAGGCGTTTCTTCACTGCACCATTCAGGTCTTCTCTCTGGAGCTGCTTAGAGTGTATTGCTTATTGATTTCATATATACAAAAAAAATTTGCAATGTCTTTGAAGCATAGGTTCTCACATAACTAAGCAAAGAAGTATTATTGTAGTTTAGATTTTACAAACACGAGTTTAAGTAAACACATGGTATCTTACCATCTGTTCACGCAATGGGCATGAGAGAAACTGACACTAATATATACATATGTATACACATACCTACATACATTTCTAGGTCTAACAATTTATAATATCAAACTATAGTTTATGGCGAAATTACAGACCTAAATTCTTACACTCAAAACTAATGTCAATCAGTCTAAAGCCGGTTCCGTGCCACTGATACCATTACATTTTTCCAAAATGTGTGTATTATAGGACACGTACACTATACTGTAGGTTATCCATGTTTCCCTTGAAATGGGTGAGCAGTTTCTTTCAACCAGTTAAGTTAGGTATGGGTGCTACTGTACCTAGGAGATGTTTATCAAACATACAGTATGGGTGTATGTAGGGCCGCACACAAAGAGAAATCCTATAGAGGGTGCACACTTAATAGGCATAAGTATAATGGACGACGTGGTTGTAAGCAATAAAACAGAACTTTTAATAGATCACTGTACATCATGTGTCATAAACACTAACACTAATTTGGAGTTTGAATACTAAATCTGTACTCCAAATGAGTGATTGTGAGTGTTGTTTATTAAAACATTAAAAGATATCCCCACGGGCAGATCGTGTGACTCATAACTGGGAAAATTGAACATTGCCCAGTGTATTGCAGCCTGGGTTAATTCTTTCCTGAATCTGAGTAGATACGTAGAGCATAAATCAAGTCAGGTTATTGAACTGAATACTTATGGATGACATAAATGCTTAACCACTATAATCCCACATCAAAACTGACAAAGTGTATTTTTTGTCAATAGGAATTTCGTCTGGTTGTTTTACGACATCTTTGGTGTCTTTAACATGTGATGGTAATGTTGTGACAAAGGCAGGATTAATAACTGCCAAGGATTAGGCAGTCACATTCCAGGGGCTAAACAGAACTAAACAAAGCTAATTCAGGAACTAGCAAACATATGTAATAATTTCGAAATAGGTTTTACATTTTTTGTACATATTGATATATTGCCACCATAGAGTTAGCTGAGTTTCACTTCACTTGGTGGAGTCACTGTTGGTGGGGCCCTACGTACAACCCATATATACCCATTGTTCCCACCGGGTTGGACTGTCTCCAACACATATCCAATTAGTTAAATATATGTTTGAGTCTTGCTGGTGTAAGAATCCTAATAATATTTTATAGCTATTTTCCTTTGTTATACAACATATAGAGGATCCTTCAGTTCTCAGCTAGATTTGTTCCCAGTCCTCACTCTCGAAATGCATTTTTTTTTCTAAGTCCCTCTCTCATTGCCGCCTCTGGAGTTTCTTGGCAGCTTCACGCGAACTTTTTTTGGTGAGAGGATTTTGGGAGGAAATCGCCATTCTAGAGCTTCGATAAGCCTTGATAACCTTATCGAGGCAACTAGAATTTCACGAGTTTTAAAACTGGCGATAAGTGGCTTATCGCCACTCACTTGGCGATTTGTCTTTGATGGCATAAAAAATTGGCGATTCAACCCACTTATCGAGGCTTTCTGAATTGCTTTAAGCATTTTTGGGTAATAACATCTAAAAAGCCTGAATAAGTGGGTTTTGAAGGCTACTAGCATAGGTCTCTATATGGTTTAAGGCTCTACAGGCACTCAGAATTGTTATCAGAAACCGTAAGAAGATTTTAATTTCCATATATTTCAAGAGTAGATGAGTAGATGAGTACTTTAGTACAGTATTAGGTGAAACCTTTTTTATTTGGACTAACAATTGATACTATGAGATAAGCTTTTGAGCATTCTCTCTTTTGCTCGTGTCCAGCAATACTGATTTATAAAATATTGCATGTTAAACACAGATGGAAAAAAACACAGTAAGGGTAAAAATTGATTTACCATATTCCTCTTCTTTTTGGATAATTGTTTGGTTTCATGCTCATATCTTGGCGCTGGCTTCAATGAATGGCCAAGATCCCAATGCAGCCATTGGTAGTGGTACTGCGGAAAAAAGTCTTCTATTGCCACATTATTCCAAATAGGTCTCATGACAATATACTTTAATAATAATTGCTTTATTAGCAGAATTTTAGAAAACACAATGTTTCAGGGAGCCCCCTTCCTCAGGTAAATTTACATCAAACCAGTGATAATAAAATAACATTTATATACCCCAGTACACTTTTCTGTCTCCTTTTCTTTTTCGTGCTAAATTCTAATTGAGTAACATCACTCGTGACATGTATACTCTGTTACTGACAGTGTGACTTCATTACTTTGCGGGTCTGTACATTTCAAATGACCAAATATTGGCATGTTATACAGTATATCATATGCCCAAATATGGGATTTGAAGGGTAGACGCTTCGCTATGAAAGTAGCCCCACTATATATACCATGCATATTGCAATATTTAGTAGTTTATACAATAGTATTATATTACGTGTATACTTAGTAGCTGATTACCTTCTAATTTGTAAGGTTGAAACTCAATTAAGCTACAGTAAATGGTGACAGCATATTAAATATACATATATTGTATATATATATGTATGTATTTATAATACAGTAATATTTCCATTTTATATATATATATATATATATATATATATATATATATATATATATATATATATATATATATATATATATTAGGGACAACAGGATATATAGTAGTGCCAAGTGAATGTGCTAATGAGGGAGGGTAAGAGGGGCAACGCTTAACCCTAACCCCCCCTACAAGACACAAATTAGCAAATAAGAATTAGCTCAGAATCAAGTCCTGGTCAAAAGTCCACAGTATATGCAAGAGTGTATTCAAACTCAAACCGTCCTTTAAGTGGGATAATCAGGCTTCTGTCCTCTATTTCTCTGTCTCAAATTCAAAGGTGGCTGACTGAAAACCCCATGGAGCCCGATATATTAAGGTACTTCCTGGATGACGCCAGAGGTCATATGCAGTATGTAGTCCAGCCCAAAATGTCTAATTCTGAGCTAATTCTTATTTGGCTAAATGGTGTCTTGTAGGGGGGTTTAGGGTTAAGGGAAGTACCTTGTGGTTCCATTGGACCCAAGGGAACGGGCCTGAGGAAGGGGTCATCACCCCAAAACGTTGTCCCTCTTACCCTTCCCCATTGTCTTTTTTCTGTGTTTATTTGTTTGCAGTTTTTCCCCCACTCCCCTTCCCTGTATTTCTCCCCCCTACTCTTGTGCTTTTTAGGATCCATACATTCTGCATTTATAGTCGTTAAGCATTTCCATATTTGTGATACCTATTTGTTCTATTATTACCGCTATTACATTTTTGGCTGATTCAGTGACTCTTTCGTTTTCTCTATTATGCAGTGTGTGCTGGAGCTTTTCCGGTTTTTACCTTTAACAATAAGTCCACAAGCTGCATGTTAAGCCTCAGTGAAACCTCTGGTGTTGTCTGGCCTCAATACTGCTCCGGGCACGATCCGGCCTGGTCGCGCTCCTGCGTCGTGTCAGGTAATAGTGACGTATCCTGACGCGTTTTGTCGTACATGGACGACTTTTTCAAAGGGAATAGTTTGGAGTTCAAATGCAGTGTATTTATGCTTGTAAAGTTGCCTAGCAACCCGCTACTAGTACATTCATTGGCTGGATAAATCCCCTAATCACATAGAGGTACAAATAACCCTCTAAATAAGTACAAATAAGAATCTAAAATTCTAAACATAAAGAAACCATCAATATAAATTATAATATGTAACATATAAATAATAATATATATGTACATTGTGTAACGGGGGATAAGAAATTTTAAAAAGATAAATATGGTAGTAAACAAACAAAATCGTAATAAACAACAAGTAAATATATAAAATATTCATGGGATGTAATAAACAATTTAGAGTACACACATAACAGTAGACATATGAACCAATGCAACGGAACAGACCATTGGTCATAATACAAACATTTTGTATATATATATGTAACCCTGCTTCCCCCCTTCCCCCAGACTCTACGGTGGTGTCTAGGGTGCATGAGGGCAGATTACATGCGGTGTGGTGCATACCTGTGAGGAACAGGAGGGCCTAAGCTTCCCGCTATGTTATTGGGGAGCTAGGACCGGGCTTCTGGGGTGGTAGCCTCCATGATCTCTTAGTGGTGCAGCGCCTCCATCTTCTATACTCCCAGGAATATGGGACAGGACCTGTATAGAAGAACCCATTGGGTCCCAGGGTAATAGCTTCCGATTCACACATAGTCTTTGGTAACAAAGGATAGTCTCTTTTATTATCAGATCAGCAACTCCCAACGGTAGTGGCTTCCAGCAGCCGCAACAACAACAACAAAGACTTGTTATATTGTCGCTCTCCTTACACACAGATAATTCCTCCTCTCCTTCCCTCCAAGTCTCTCCTCCGACAGGATGGTCTGGGCTAGGGCTTCAATACCCCGTGGCCCACCCCCGAGGTTATCCTCGCGGTGGGGCTTGGATTCTCCCCATCACCCCTGGCAGTGGGGTGAGGGCATTGGTCCACCAAGTCTATAATTCTATCAGCTCTACTAAAGGAAGCTGAATCTCTCCACTCCTCTCTCTCTGCTCCTGCACTCTGCGCAGGGGCGACCGGTCTCCTCCAACTCCTCGGACCGATCCGCAGGACTCTTAGACTCACGGCATAATCTAAGGCAACTCCAGATGCTCGGCATAAACTCCAGCATAAAACTAACTCTAACTCACAGGAGTTGTCTGCTAAATATAGAGCTAGCCCCGCCTCTCGTGATGTCAGCAGAACCTCCCCTCTTGCTCACGCCTGCAGCAGAGTCCAGGCCTGCATCTACCACTCAGGACAGGGCTATGAAGGGGGAAACCCATGATGATTACTGGTGCCTGATCTTAACAGGACTTACCACAGTAGAAGGGGGATAGGTATAGCCTGTGCTGTTTACAGGGGGCTACATATATATATACACACACATATACTGTATATACTAAATTAACATACAGTAGCTTATATAGATATTTATAAGTGCCAAAATCCCAAATATGTGCTTAGTATATCACAGACTCTATGTTATTTAGGAGACCTTATAGTGATACATGGGGAATGCTTTACCCTATTACCAATTCAAATCAAAGTTTGTAAAATTATGTACATAGAGTGTTTGTATATATTGCTATATTTGTATTATTTATCTTCAACACATACAGTACTGGACACTAAGTATATTTAAACTGTTTTTAGTGCTCATATTGATGTCTGCTCTACTCTCACTTCTCAATCATTCTGCATAGAATAGTCATAATCTTCTCATGAATTCTTCTAGGTCTGAGTATAATTGGATTTGATTCAGTTTGGTGGTGGGCAGCATTTTAGTCCCTTAGAGACAACTGAAACCTCAGGTTTTGACAGTTCATATTCAGAAAGGTTTATAACTCCCAGACAGTGCGTTCTTCTGTTTTGACAGCGAGTATCTGTTTTGAAAATTCATTTGAGGTTTCTAATTCTGTTACTGTAATGCTGGAAGTTAGTTGCATTTACAGTAGCAAAGTTGATTGGCGTTTGGTTAGTTGGAAATACCTTATGTTGTGTCCATTGTCTGCTGTCATACTGAGAAAGGCATTGTAGTTTCTTCTTTTTATCTTGATTAAGTCCCACTCTAGTTTCTCATGCATAGTTTGCATACCTTTTTCCAGTTGATTATTATTTGAAATACTTTACATTTGCTGGGTTTGGATTATTGAGCTTTTTTGGCATTTTAATATATGTTCCTTTATTTACAGTTGACGAATCAGCTAATTTAACAGTTTCTCACTGGTGCGTTTGCAGAGTTCTTCAGCGTAATGTGAAATATGCATTGTTGCAAGTGGTTTTTCATCCTAAATCAGTTAGCTGCTAAGGTAATGACCGGGCATAATTAATGTATTTTCATATTGTTAATGTAATTTTGTATTACTGAGTACATGTGCATTTTCCTATGCTTAATGCACAAAACCACTATTAGCCACATTTAGCTGAGAGGGATCTTGAACATTAGTCTAGCAGGGCGTTTGGGAAGGTGGGTAATGTAATAGGGGTAGTTGCCAGGGGAGGGTGGTTAGGCCTTCCTGGGAGAGGTGGTGGTAGGGGTTAACCCCTTAATTACTTTAGCAGTTAGTAAATGCTCTAAAGTGGCCAAGGGGTGGGTTATGAAGTTTATGTTTATATTAACCCTATTTAGCTCTTTGTGGTCCATATTATGGGAAGGGTTTACCACTGTGCCATTCAAGTGGTTCATTGGCAAAAAAAAATTGTTATTGAAATGTAATGTATTTTTTTGTAACTTGCCCTTTCATTGCCTTTTTTGAAAACCAAAAAACCTTTTGGGTGAAAGGGGTAGTTGCCCCAAGGGTGGGTATTTAAGCCTCTTGGTTGGGTAGTGGATAACCCTTTCATTAGCATAGTTGATTCTACTGCTACGGTAAAGAACGGGTTAACCCCTCCTGCAACATTCCCAGTAGGCCTAAACACTACCCCCTTCACCCTCCCCCTTTACCCCCAATAAACAGGTACTCTGCCAACTCCTTCATTGCCTTTGCAGCTAGCCACTAAGGTAATGAAGCTGCTTTTTGTTCATTTTGATAACACAGTATTGAAGCAGTGGGTCTCCGGAGATGAACCCTATTAATTTCATGTCTGGGTACCACCTGCTTCTCAAGTTACAGGCCCCATCCTGGGTGCCGGTATCCCCCTGCATTGTTTACATGTCCAGTTCACGTGGGCCATGACGCGGGAGAATTTAAACATGGCGGGGATACCGGCACCCCATAATGACTAAAAATACACACATAATGAAAAGAAAAACAAGATATTAACATCAAAAATGTAATAAAAAAAAATTACATTTTTTTTAAACAAACCAATTGATTGTTACTGTGGTTACCTAAGCCATCTCAATTGGAGCCTAGATAGGCACATTGGCAATATATAGCAAGCTGTTAGAAAATTGCTAACTTCCCCACTCAGGTGAAGGTCGTCCTCATCTTCAGGGCCATTAGGCCCCCAGAACCAATTCCAAAAAGGGCTGATATACAGCCATATAAAAGGCCATAAAAAACAATCCAAAATCCGATGGCCATAGAAAATGTTTTAATTAAAAACCCATAAAAAACAATCAAAGGCCCAATAGCCCCCAAAAGAAAAACATTTAAAAAATCAATACAGGCCAATGGCCTATTTAATTACAGTTGATGATTCTTCAATCAACAGAGGATCCAGGACATAATGTCAAGTTGAAGATCCCTTGTCATAGGCCATTGAATATAAGTAGATCAGGTCTGCATTATAAGTAGGGGAGAGTTATTTTTTTTGGGTGGATGGGTGGGTCGGGGTAGAACGGGATTTTGGAGGTAGTTATCCCTGGGATGGTGGTTATGTCCACCAGGGGTGGGGCTGGGGGTTAACCCCTTTTTTGCCTTATCTGTTTTTACTAGCAACTTACCATCCAAGGGGGTAGGAAATGCAGTTTAATTATAATATTAACCCATTTGATGCATATGGAAGAAACAGTAATCAGGAATCAAATGGGATAATGTAATTTCTACCATAGGGTTATGTGATAATTCATAATACATAATCCTATGGTGAAAATATAACATTAGCCTCCCACATACAGTATGATCGCGATACAGTAAATAATGTTACGGTAATTACCACATCATGTCTAGTGTTAAAATATCAGGCCCCAGAAAATATTATCAAAATATATATGACATAAGTCAAAAAACTACGATAATACAATCTGGTCTTTTTTGTTTTCCCAGGTGCGATATTAACTCTGTTTTAATGGCGATTGATGACTCTAGGCCTTACCGTGTCAGTTACTATATTTTTCAATTGAGTGCAAATATTAAGATTTGTGGAATGGATCTTAAAATCAGCACAAACATACATTTAAATTGTCTTTGAGCAACACCAAACATGACATAATGCCTCTGTCTTAATAATTGTTTATTTCTATTATGTACAATTTTGTATTATTTTATCTTGAAATGATTGAGCCCAAACCTTTGTGGCAGAGCACAATGCTGTTCTTGATTTTGATAATGAATATACATCATGTAACACACTCCCCCCCCCCCATGGAAGATGTAGTGGTTACGTGTGATTGGTGCGTTACCTGTGGCACACAGAAGGCCTGAACTTCCGCCGCTGGGAGCCTGGGGTGTACTTGATTCATGGTATAACAGCACCTCCACCTGTAGAGGTTCACAACAAAATGGGATGATCCTCTTACAAGAACAGTAATAGTAATGAACACACACAAATATATGCTAGCAACCTTTAATGAACACAATAATAATGGTACCCTATACCAAACAGACACATATATATATCCCCCACCTGATACCAACAGTGAGTGTCCCCAGAGTACATTGGGTGCCAGACACCAACTCCCTGATGTCCCTTTCCCAATGTCGAAGCCCATCCAAGGTGTTGGAGATAGCGCTATCCCATGGAATGGTAGTGGACTTGGTTAGGTACCTGCCCGGGGCTCCAGCACCCAGTTACTGCAGAGTAACAGAGGATTCGTCTGATCCAACGTTGTCGTCCGCAATGGCGTCCGCCTCCGCGTGGGGTGAATTCTGGCGTGGATAATATCAGCTTACCGTATTTACCGTGTAGCTGGTCTGCTCCCAATCCGCAGGCCGCAGTCACCGCGTGGCGTCTCACTATGTGCAGCTACTGGGGAAAGGTCCCTGATTATGGGCTTTCCTTATAGCAGCCACAAGCTACAGTGAGTTGGGGCCTAACAGAGGTGTGAATAAATGAGGAAAGGGGGAGGGGAGTGGACTGGGCGCTTCTCAAAGTGAATTTGATAACAGTGTTAAAAAGTGAATTGACTACAAAATGTGAAATAACTTCAAAAAATTAAAAAATACCCTTCACCAACCAGTGGTAAAAATAGTATAAAATATACAAAGTGAAGTTAGCTGCTCAACATCCTCAGATAGGACTGTTCCAAGTCCCAAGGTTCACAATTTCTTTTCTTCTAGGGGAGGAGCGCTGTGGTGCTCAGTGGTTTATGTAAATATAAGATAAAAGCAAATATAGTGCAGATGGTTGATACTGGTTATATATCAATCTTGTCAGGGTCTCCTAGACCTGGAGCCTAGCCATAGTTCTTCTTTGTCCACCGGGTGTGCTGCTGCCTTCTGTTTCCTCTGGGTTCCTCTCTGTCCTGTCTTTCTTCTTGTTGCTCCTCTCTCTGTCTTATAGCTCTGCTTCCTGTCTGTTTTCCTTTGCCTTTGCTTGAAGTCAGACTACTTCAGTATTGCTCATGTCTTTGATTCCTGATCCGTTCCAGTACCTGTACCTGTACCTGTATTTGAGTCTGTTCACAGTAAAAGCCCTTGCTAGTAATCTGGCTTGTCCCTGTTTGTTCCTGCTCCCTGTTCTCAGTCCCTGTCCTGCCCCGCCTGTCCTGTTCCAGTCTCCTCGTTGCCGACCTCTGCTTGTTACCTGACTTCGCTACCTGCCGCCTGCCTCGGACCCCTGCTTGTGACCCCTACTACGCTCGTGCTGTTCCGGCCACCGAGATCCTACCCGCCACAGGAGTCTCCCGTGTCAAATCTGTTAGCTCTAAGTGGTTGCACTCACAAAACTTCTTGTCATAATAAGTATGTCAGAGATTCTTCTCTCTCTGACTGGAGCCCTTGTTATGGATGGATACAATAGGTCTCAGGATACCCCTCAGTACGTGTGGTAGGTCGACATGAAAAGAAAAAAAGCCACACTAGTGCATACTATTTGACCAAATGTAATCAGATTAAAAAATATCAAGAGTAGTTACACTCACATTTTCAATAAAACAAACAGGCGTTGGAGAGAACCACCGATATTGGAAGGACCCCGTCGGTGCAGGCTTCTGCGCGTCTCACTCGTGTCTCAACCTCTGGTTTCCGCATGCGTCACTTCCGGGGCAGCGTCACAGGTAAGGGCGGAAGTGCGTCCTGCCTTAGAGATCAGCTCCGATTGCCAGTCCTTCAGCTCTCCGGTTCTCCAGCAATGCGACAGTAACTCAACGCGTTTCGCTGATGCTTCGTCAGGAGTTATCCCCCTAAGGGGGAGGTCTGGCCAAGCCCAGGGGAGCACTGCTTTCTGGACACTTCCTGCTCCTTAGAGGTCCCTCTTCTGACTGGGGTGGTCCCCCAACCACGCCAAATGTATCCTTCTGTGAACAGGGAATCTCTGCAGTCCTATTGGTGGAGGCTCAACATGTGGTCCCTCACCCCTATTCCTGATGAGGGCTGTAGTTCCCCGTGGAGCCCTTGCCTGTAATGGCTGCCACAGCTACTGTGCTTCTGTGCAACATACAAAATGGCGGCGCCCTGAGCGTTCAGGCCGTCGCGGAGCCTCCGGAGCACTGGAGCGCTCCCTGCACAATTTGGCAACCTGCCCACTAGCCCGGCACTTCCCAAAGGCGCGCGCACCCTGCGCCGGAACCCACGCACTCCCGTAACTGTCCACAACTCTCCCGACCGCAGCAGAGGTGAGCGGAACGGGGGGGGGGGGAGGGAGGGGAAATGAAAAAAAACAGAGTGGGGGACCTGGTTTACATTCAATATTCCCAGAATATCGAAACTTTCTGATATCTATGTGGACTCTTCTTACCCGATGACTGCAACTGCCACCTGCTTTCATTTAAAGTAATGCAATAGTCTCTACTGTATACATTTTGTAGACAATTGCATACTTGGCAATAGGCATTGATTTGTATTTCTCAAAATGTAAGTTCTGTTTCTTTACGGATCCATCACTTGCTGTCTAAATACAATTTACAACTGTAAAATATTTACTAGAAAAAAAGAATATTCCTAAAATCTTCTGGTGCATAACCTAAAGTTTATTCAAAGCCTTTTTTTCTCATGAAACTGAGAATGCCTACAGAGACGACCAGGCTAAACCTAATGCGGGGGCAGCCGCATTTTAAAAATAGCGCGGGCGGCATGCAGCAGTCTTCGGCCGAGAACCGGGCGGTTTTCCCGCGCCTCGGGCGCTTTCAATAGTAAGCGCCATTAGCGCTTATCTATTGAAGCGGCCACCGCGTTGGAAAATCCGTTTTTAAACAGAGAGAAGACCCGCGGCGCTCCCGGCCAGCTCCCGGCGAATTTTAGATTAAAAGCTACCGCAGCAGTACCTAACTTAGATTGAACAAATGCAGATTGCACCCATCATTAATGAAATCAATAAGTGGACTAAGCATTAACATCAGATGAATACAGTAGTAATAATGTTGTCTTGTGCCAAATCAATAGAAACATATGCTTGTGCACTAATCAAAGTAATTAATTAGTTGATTTGGGTTATTCTGTAAAAAAAATCCTTGTCTATTAATGACCATTAAAGAATATTATAGAATTCATTGATATTCGTATGTGTTACAACATATCAATGGAAACAAATACAACTCTCATAAGAAACATTGCAATTGTTGTAACATAGTTGTTTTTATGTAAAACCAACACTCAAATGGTTTATACCATTATCTACAGCTGTAATATAATGGAATTCTTATGAGTCATTTTAGCACAAATTATGTCATAGGTATGTTGATATGTTATGTGGAACATTCAGTAATTTTCTGTTTCTCATGGGAATGAATTAGCACATATTCTGAATTTAATAAAATATTGTTTTCATTTTTCTAATATTACTGTATTTGCTAAAAGACATGCATCTAAATGGAATTCTAAACAATTTCTGATCAGCGGAATGCATGTTATTTACATTTTACACGTGAGGAAATGGGAAAATTGTCTCAGCAGAATTTTCTTAGGGAATTTCATGTCACATTTAGAATGTGTATCTCCTCATGAACTGAACTCATTGAAGTCCTGCTGCAGAGATAGACAAAGCTCAGTCCAAGACAAGAAAAGCAAAGAAAGTGAGCCCTAGACCATTAAGGTTAGGGGGGCATAACTTAGCACCAAGGGGCCCCTTCCTTGGCAATTGTGATGTTGGGGTAGCGGGTGTGGAGTCTAGGAGGTTATTTAAGAGGTGGGGCTAGGATAGATTTCCCCCATTGGAGAAGTTCTGTGTTCAGGACTGCACTACAGGGCCCAAGCATGGCAGATATATAAGGAGAAATGAGGATGAGGTTGGAGGGTTCCCCTGGTGAGATGCAGCACATGCCCACACAGTGGTGGCAGCATAGCAGAGTGTGTCCAGAGTGTGCAGATGGTGAAGGGGCGAGCCCTAGCAATGGTGCAGGCTCCAGCAGTGGTGTGGGCTCCGGCGGAGACCTGGGGATATTTGTGCCTTGCAGCAGGGGCATGGCACAGGAAGAAAACAACAGGAGTGAAGGGAGCAGAGACACAGGCTGTGGCAGCAGCGTAGTACTATCGTGTGATGTCAAAGTGGGCAGAGTCAAAAGCGGGTCAAGCGGCGCTGTTGCTGAGGAGGCAGGCATTGACCTTGAGAGATGGTCCATGCCAAACAACAGAAAGTGTCCCAAGCTGTTCTGCTCCTGCCCATCAGTGCTGCTCAGCCCTTCAATGGAGAAGAGGCAACAGGAAGCTACAGACAATAGCAGGATAGCCAGAAGAAAGCTACTGTATGTCAGCCTCAGCACACAAGTTGGCTAGTAAGCAGGCACAGGGTAAAAGGGATAGCAGGGTGAGTCAAAGGGGGGATAGGTAGGGCCTCATAGGGGGGAAGTAGAGATGGCTCAAGTGGAGGAGAGAAAGGGTCAGCATGCTTGCTTTGATTCTGGTAGAAAGCATAAATTTGGCAGGGATTCTATTGGTAGTGGGGAGGAGGTCATCACGGGTGTGCAGGGGATGGGGTTTTGCCCTCTCTGCTTTTGCGTTGTCCTCCAGTTGTTGCTAGGGTATGTAGTGTGGGGTTATTTGGGTTGGAGGTTTGGGTTGATTTGGGTCAGTCTCAGGTGGTGGATATTAGTAAAGCTGGTGGGTCTCAAAGTGGCAGAGATGTTTCTCAAATTTGCAGGATGGGAGTGGTGGTCCAGTGGGGTTTGCAGACTTTAGTGCGGGTTGCGAGTCTGCTATTTTTAGGGGCCTTGGAGAATTTCTTTCTCAGAAGAGTCAGATAAGTCGGGATTGCCACTGTGGTCTGTTTCCTCTGGGGAAGGCAGGACATATGAAAGGTATGAACAGATGTGCAGGACAGTGATTGGGGGTTACTTTGCAGAGTCAGGAGGCAGTGACAGATTCCATGAGTCAGGTTGTCGCACACTTGGATATGATAACAGAGTTAGGACTTTAGAATTCAGAATATGGTCCAGGGCCAGTGACTGCTGGGGTCGGGGCAATTGCGGAGGTTTCCGCAGCTGGGGTAGATGTTGCTAGCAGTGTCTGCTGGGGAGAAGGAGAAACAGGATGATGGATACGTTTTGAGGATGCTTACTTGTGCCTGACAAGTCCGCTGGGATCGCAATTGCCCAAGGCGGAAATGGAGCATATCTGGAAATGGGAATGTGTGGATTTATTGACTTTGTTGCCTAGTTATAAGGAGTTGGACAAATCAGGAAAAAAGAATGATAAGAGGGAGGAAGCGAAAAGTAAAGGAAGCAGGCGCAGAAGTAATTTGGTTACATGCCTTTGCTATTTTGGCTAGTACAAGTGGGGAGAAGAAGTTGGAGAAAACTGCTTGGCTCTCTTAAAATACATTTACACCATTTGGGAGGCCTGTAAGCTTTATGTTGAAAGAACGATCATGACTTTAGGCAGAAAATAGTGATTTGCAAGCAGTTCAGATGAGATGGGGGATATTAAGGACATGAACCTCTAGATGCCACATATGATACCACAGAGCTAATCTCCCTTTCGAGCATATACCAACAGTTCACAGTACTTGGGACAGTCATATGGTTTTAGAAAAGGTATATGCTGGCAGAATGAGGGCCAGTGTAATTGGGGCATTACGTGCCACTTCAGGCATGTCTGTGGAGCTAACCACGCACCATCAAAGTGATTTAAAAATAGAAAACAGGGGTTTTGGAGGGGAGGGGGGTTGGAGAGACTGCGGAAAGAGCGAGGACACTGGTGAACATCGATAAGTTAGTGCCGTGGGTTTGCGGTTACACCCCTAGAGTGGAAGTAGAGATGCCTAGGGAGGGATTTCAAAATGGTTTCTGATCCCCATTCAGAAGATTGAAGTACCCCTGAGTAGGAGGAACTTTAAATAATTAGAAATGCATAAGGACGTGGCGAGAGCGACGTTAGCAAGGATATTGGGGGTAGGCCCCATTTGGTAAGCACACACTGCCTGAGGGTATCTCTTCTGGGGGTAGTTCCCATGATAGAACCTGGCTCCTTTCAACAAATAGATAGATCATAATTCTTACTCGGAGGGATTATTGCTTAAAAATGGGACCAATTGGGAGTTGTGGAGTGCTCAATACACATATTTGGACAGGGCTAGGGAGTTGTTGAGGGACATGTTGATGTTGAAGGTTGATATTGAGTCAGCCTCCAGATGATTTATTGTCACTGTGGTTACCTATGCTCTCAACGGTGGCACAGACACCCATATTGGCAATTAATTGGCACCCTATAGTAAATAAAAGTGTTACTTACCCCTGCTAGAATGAAGCCCTTCTCATCCTCATTCTCAGCGGCACACCCTTCAAATAAAGGGCCGATGCCTGGAGAGCAACCATTTAATTACCATAGCGGGTAGTAAACACTAAGGTAATTAAGGGGTTATCCCCTATTGCTACCCTGGCTGGAGGCCCATTTGTCATTAAATATGTGTCCACAGATACTGCATGAAAGATATACTACAAACTTTGCATATGGGACAATATGATCTCTGTAGTTTTATCAGCATATTTTATACTGTATTATACTAAGCTAGCCACTATATTTGCATTTTGCATCCATTGCACTCTTTAAAAAAGAAAAAAAAATCATGTTATAAATTTGTTGTTTCTGTCATTCGTTTTCTTAATCTCAGAAACCAAGCTTTTTTTAATTTATTTTTCTATCAAGGTTTAAAAACAAACAAAAACATAACAATCTGCTTAATAGATTGTTTTTCAAAAAAATACCATAAATCATTTGGGGATGGGTGGACCATCTAAGGCCATCTATTCTGATGATAAGGAATTTGTTTTTCCACTTAGTGAGTAGTCAGACCCTCAGATTCACTGCCAGACAAAGCTGTAATAGCAACAATGTGAGGGGAATTTAGGATCAAATCAAATAAAAACTCTGATGAAAGACGTATTACATGTCTGCTCAAGTGTGTTATATTTGCTCCATGTTCACCACAATGATAAGTCTACTTACTGTACTGTACATTAACATTTCTATAGAAAGGAAGCCCAGGTTAGATAAGATGCTGTGAGAACACCTGGATTGACAAGAAGCAAAAAAAGCAAACTCAAATCTTGAGTATTCTAAAGGACACTTGTGCTTTCCCAGGTAAAGTATTAATCTACTGTACAGATGCAGCAGCCATTATTTTAAGGCATCACGGCGCCGTTTTCGTGTGCGCTGCTGTACTCCACGCGGCAGGAACGCGGCCAATCGCCCCAGGCACACGTGTTTATCGCGGTTGCTTTGTTTCAATTTTATGGACTGTGTGCATTTAAATGCAATGAAATGAATGAATTGTAATGTGTACAATTTCAGGTGTTTAAAAAACAGCACTAAAATTTCATTTTCTGCACTCACCTGCACTCGCGTCTTAAGACGGTTTGGTTGGAAGTAATCCCACGCCATGACATGGGTATTCCGAGGTATACACCGCATGATTTGTTAAAATAACGGCCGCTGCATCTGTAGTTGTTTTGGACTTACTTTTGATAGATCAGAATGAGTGATATTCAATGCAATGCCATGTGATGGGTGTGCAACAGTATGTGAAAACTCAAAATCAAATATAGAATTATTGGACATTAAAGTTCCCAGTGCTGGCTTTACTGATGCTGTGTTTCAGACCGGTTTAATTTATTGTTTCTGAAATGCTTTTCTGTCATCATGGTTACTCGAACTGGCACACACTATGTATTAGGAGACATGACTGGGGGGCATGATGATCATTTGAAAATGAATCACTAAATTTAAATCAGTAAACTAGAAATGATACCCCACTTAGACACAAGCTCCTAAAATATATTAAAGTAGGTTAATTCTCCCAAATGGTCATTCTAGGGTTGAGCATTTATTGTATATACAGTTGTAGCCCCGGTCTTATTTTGCCCCCAGGGAACCCCCTCCGCGATTGCCGAGCGGTCGCGGGTGCCGCCGAAGTCAGCGACGGATCCGCCGGCTGCTCGTGAAGGTGGGGGCCAGTGCAGGGAGCAATCCGAGTCCCTGGAGTCCCGGCGGCGTACCCGGCTAGCGGGGGCCGCCATGACAGGTTGCGCGAGCGTGCGAGTGATCGCGCATGCGCGGGAACAGTCAGGGAGTTGCAGCGGCCATCAGGGACTCGCGCATGCACAGGGCAAGCGTGCACGCGGCCCCAATGGTACAGAGGCCTCCACGGGACTACAAGTCCCATGAGGCATAGCGAGGCAGGCACCAGGTGCCTCATAGTGGCCAATGAGGGCTCCGGATTCCCAGATAGGAGAATAGATACATTTCGCAGTCTTTGGAGCACGGCAGTTGGGGCTAGGAGCAGGAAGGGGAAAGTAGGGTGTAGGGAGCTAGTGGCTCCTACACCAGGTAAGGTAGTTCCCCAGATCCCAGGCAGGCCCCAATCCCCACCAGGTTAGTGGGTAGGTACTGAGGGACGGCCCCTAGGTTAGGGACCCTGCCCTTAGGAGTGAGTGTGCAGTCTTGTCAGTGTCACGGCTGGCAGTGCTGTGAGCGCTGACAAGTAGGCACAGTGTGTGTTTGCAGTGTGGTTGCTGCAGGTACCAGGTTGGTTGCAGTGGGTTTCTGCAGGTACGGTGTGGTTGCAGTGGGTTGCTGCAGGTACAGTGTGAGTGCAGTGGGTTGCTGCAGGTACGGTGTGAGTGCAGTGGGTTGCTGCAGGTACCGGTTGAGTACAGTGCATTGCTGCAGGTACCAGTTGAGTGCAGTGTGGTTGCTGCAGGTACTGTGTGAGTGCAGTGTGTTTGCTGCAGGTTTAGGTTGAGTTAGTCAGAGGGGATCCGTGAGGTGAAGGGAGAGGTAGTGTGGGTGCAGGGGGTCAGTGATCCACCTGCATAGGACAGGCTACCCCGTAGGCCCCTAGGTGTGTTCCCTGAAGTCACCATAGGTTGCTGTGCTGCAGGGACGGCCTATAGTGAGAGCGAGCATCACCCCTTACTGTGTGAACAGCTAGGGACAAAGGGACAAGCTTGCAGAGCAGGTGTGCTGGCGAGTCTTCTGGGACCAGCGTGCAGAGCAGGTGCGCTGGCGAGTCGTCCGGGACCAGACGGCTGGACATTGAGACCCAGGAGACAGACCGCTGATTAATCTGACCCTTTGCGAAGAGGTACCAGTCACAGCCGTGACCGGAAGGTACTATAACAACAAGTGCACCAACACCGGTCAACAGGCGCTGATCCCGCCTTAGGCGTAACTCTTTAGGAACACTGAGCGAGTGGTTAAAGAACTGAGCCTATACCAATAGTACTATACATGGACACGGTGTGGGGCACGCGGTGAGGGGACGGAGACGTTGCTCCTGATGAGTGGGCAGCCACTAAGGTTATACCGTTAGAGTATAAGTGTACACCACTTCTCAGTTCACATGAACTCCTCTCTTACCTGCGCCCTGTGTCACCACACAGTTATGCCGCCTGCACTAAAACACACCCCTACAAATCATCCTCACACATCCTCTTTCTGTCCATGCTTCTCCTCCTTGCTTCTGGGGATATCTCTCCCAATCATGGTCCCTGCCTTATTTCTACTTGCTCTCGTCCTCGCCTTCCACATGCAACTTCTACTCCTTCTGGTGTAAACCCCTCCAACCTCATACCCATCCCCTGCCACCCTCCCTCCTCGCTCCCTTTCTCCTGTGCCCTTTGGAATGCTCGCTCCCTCTCTAACAAGTTCCTCTCTGTGCATGACTTCTTTTTCTCTCACTCCCTGCTTCTCTTTGCTATAACTGATACCTGGCTCACTCAGTCTGACTCTGCTCTGGAAGCTGCCCTCTCCTATGGTGGCCTTTCCTTCTCCCACACTCCACGCCCTGGTGGCAGGGGTGGAGGCGTGGGGCTCCTGCTCTCCTCTCTCTGCCGTTACAGAACAGTTTCTATTCCCCCCTCTCTTGCTTTTCCCTCCTTCGAGGCTCACACAGTCCAGATCTTCTCTCCTCTCCCGGTCCATGTGGCGGTCATCTATCGCCCACCTTCCTCTACTCATCCCCCTTCTGCCTTTCTCTCTCACTTTGAATCCTGGCTCTCTTTCTTCCTCTCCTCAGACTCCCCTGTTCTTCTCCTTGGGTACTTCAACTGCCACATTGATGACCCCTCTCTCCCTTGGGCTTCCCGCTTTCTTTCTCTAACCTCTTCTTTTGGCCTTCAACAGTGGACTGCAGCCAGCACCCACAAGGATGGCCACTACTTAGACCTGGTTTTCACTAAAAACTTCTCTCTCTCTGATTTCTCCATTTCCCCTTTTCCTCTCTCTGACCATCACCTCATCTCATTTTCTCTCTCTCGCTTCTCTCCATCTCCATCTCCATCTCCATCTCGCCCTCGTTTTTGCAGAAACCTGCGCTCTATTAACCTCCCAGCTCTTGATTCCACTTTACGCTCCTCCCTCTCCTCTCTCAGTTCTGCTTCAGACCCTGACAACCTGGTCAGGAACTACAACTCTGCCTTATCTTCCTCTCTTGATCTTCATGCCCCACTTTCTCTCTGCGTCCTCGCCCTTCTAACCCCAGACCCTGGCTAAACTCCCACACACGCATGCTGCGTTCCTCCACTCGTTCCTCTGAACGCCTCTGGAGGAAATCTCATACGCTCGCAGACTTCATTCACTACAAATTTATGCTATCCTGTTTCAACTCTGCCCTCTTTCAGGCTAAACAAACCTACTTTTCATCACTAATCAACACACACAAGTCTAACCCACGCCGTCTCTTTTCTGTCTTTGACTCTCTACTCAGACCACCCTCAGCTGCCTCCTCTTCTTCCTCCATCTCACCTCAGGACTTTGCTGACTTTTTTAAGAAAAAGGTGGAGTCCATACGGCAGAACATCCCATCTGTTGCCTCCTCCCATCCCACAATGCTTCCCAACTCTCCTCCTGTCTTTCTTGACTCTTTTTCTGCTATCTCGGAGGAGGATGTATCACTGCTGATCTCCTCTTCTCCCTTTACCACTTGCCCTCTTGATCCCATTCCCTCCCATCTCCTAAAACCTCTTGCTCCTTCTATAATCCCTATGCTCACACAGATCTTTAACTCTTCCCTCTACTCTGGTACCTTTCCTTCATCCTTCAAGCATGCAACCGTTATACCATTACTCAAAAACAGCAAGCTTGACCCTACCTGTCCTTCTAACTATCGACCTGTCTCCCTCCTGCCTTTTGCCTCCAAACTCCTTGAACGTCTTGTATTCTCTCGATTGCTACACTTTCTCAACACCTATTCTGTACTAGACCCTCTACAATCTGGCTTCCGCACTGCTCAATCTACTGAAACAACCCTCACTAAAATAACTGACGACCTCCACGCTTCCAAAGACAGAGGTCATTACACTCTGCTCATATTACTCGACCTCTCTGCAGCATTCGACACCGTGGACCACCCTCTTCTCCTTCACATTCTCCATACTCTTGGTATTCGGAACAAAGCTTTATCCTGGATCTCCTCTTACCTCTCCCATCGTACCTTCAGTGTCTCTTTTGCTAACACCTCCTCCTCCTCTATTGATCTCTCTGTGGGGGTACCCCAGGGCTCTGTCCTGGGACCCCTTCTCTTTTCTCTCTACACACTCTCTCTAGGTGACCTAATCACATCTTTTGAGTTTAAATATCACCTCTATGCTGACGACACACAAATTTACCTTTCAACCCCTGACCTTACACCTGCTATACAGACCAAAGTTTCTGAATGCCTCTCTGGAATATCATACTGGATGGCCATCCGCCGACTGAAACTTAACATGGCAAAAACAGAGCTCCTTATATTACTCCCAAACCTGGCCCTACTACATCCTTCCACATTGCTATTGGAAATACGATCATTCACCCAGTAGCCCAAGCACGCTGCCTAGGGGTCACACTTGATTCCTCTCTCTCATTCTCCTCTCATATTCAAAACGTTTCTAAAACTTGTCGCTTTTTCCTCCGCAATATCACAAAGATACGCCCTTTCCTCTGTTACTCAACTGCCAAAACTCTGACTCAGGCCCTCATTCTCTCACGTCTCGATTACTGCAACCTCCTGCTGTCCGGCCTTCCTACCTCTCACCTGTCTCCCCTACAATCTATCCTAAACACTGCTGCCAGAATCACTCTACTCTTTCCTAAATCTGTCTCAGCGTCTCCCCTGCTGAAATCCCTCTCCTGGCTTCCGATTAAATCGCGTATCTCACACTCAATTCTACTGCTCACTTTTAAAGCTTTACATTCTTCTGCCCCTCATTACATCTCAGCCCTAATTTCTCGCTATGCACCATCACGACTCTTGCGTTCTTCTCAAGGATGTCTTCTTTCTACCCCCTTTGTATCTAAAGCTCTCTCCCGCCTTAAACCTTTCTCACTTTCTGCCCCACACCTCTGGAATGCCATTCCCCTCAATACCCGACTAGCCCCCTCGCTATCCACCTTTAAGACCCACCTTAAGACACATCTGCTTAAAGAAGCATATGAGTAGCACTGGATAATCATGGACACATGACACAAAGCTTGGCCCCCTGCAGACGCACTTACTAGTATTCCCTCCTACTGTCTCTGTACGTTCTCCCTACCTACCAATTAGATTGTAAGCTCCTCGGAGCAGGGACTCCTTCCTTAATGTTACTTTTACAGTATGTCTGAAGCACTTATTCCCATGATCTGTTATTTATATTTGTTAATTTTATGACATGTATTACTACTGTGAAGCGCTATGTACATTTTATGGCTCTATACAAATAAAGACATACATACATACATACATACATACATACATGTTGTGTTATTGCTACCGTGCATTATTATAGTAAAATCCGTTACAATCATAAGGTGTTGTATGTTTCTTGCCCAGGGGAATCTCACATCACGGGGATCCTGGGTAAGTGGAGGCGCTGTGCTAAGTAAGTTTATGTGTTACCCCAGGCTCCCAGCTAGCGGAGGCTCAGACCTCCTGGAGGCGCAGGTGTGGTACAGTGACCAGTAGTTCCTTTGGGAGGGTTCAGAAAAAGGGCTACATTTGGGACCCCCCTCTGCGATTGCTGAGCGGTCGGGGGTGCCGCCGTAGCCAGCGACAGATCCGCCGGCTGCTCGCGAAGGTGGGGGCCGGTGCAGGGAGCGATCCGAGTCCCTGGAGTCCCGGCGGCGTACCCGGCTAGCGGGGGCCGCCATGACAGGTTGCGTGAGCGTGCGAGTGATCGCGCATGTGCGGGAACAGTCAGGGAGTTGCGGCGGCCATCAGGGACTCGCGCATGCGCAGGGCAAGCGCGAACACTGCCCCAATGGTACAGAGGCCTCCACGGGACTACAAGTCCCATGAGGCATAGGGAGGCAGGCACCAGGTGCCTCATAGTGGCCATTGAGGGCCCAGGATTCCCAGACAGGGGAATAGATACATTTCGCGGGCTTTGGAGCACGGCAGTTGGAGATGGGAGCAGGAAGGAGAAGGAAGGGTGTAGGGAGCAAGTGGCTCCTACACCAGGTAAGGTAGTTCCCCAGATCCCAGGCAGGCCCCAATCCCCACCAGGGTATTGGGTAGGTATTGAGGGACGGCCCCTAGGTTAGGGACCCTGCCCTTAGGAGTGAGTGTGCAGTCTTGTCAGTGTCACGGCTGGCAGTGCTGTGAGTGCTGACAAGTAGACACAGTGTGTGTGTGCAGTGCGGTTGCTGCAGGTACCAGGTTGATTGCAGTGGGTTGCTGCAGGTACGGTGTGAGTGCAGTGGGTTGCTGCAGGTACCGGTTGAGTGCATTGCGGTTGCTGCAGGTACCGGTTTAGTGCAGTGCGGTTGCTGCAGGTACTGTGTGAGTGCAGTGTGTTTGCTGCAGGTTTAGATTGAGTTAGTCAGAGGGGATCCGGGAGGTGAAGGGAGAGGTAGTGTGGGTGCAGGGGTCAGTGACCCACCTGCATAGGACAGGCTACCCTGTAGGCCCCTAGGAATGTTCCCTGAAGTCACCGAAGGTTGCTGTGCTGCAGGGATGCCCATAGTGGTAGCGAGCATCACCCTTACTGTGTAGACAGCTAGGGACAAAGGGACAAGCGTGCGGAGCAGGTTCTGCTGGCGAGTCGTTTGGGACCAGACGGATGGATATTCAGACCCAGGAGGCAGACTGCTGATTCATCTGACCCTTTGCGAAGAGGTACCGGTCACCGCCGTGACCGGAAGGTACTATAACATCAAGTGCACCAACACCGGTCAACAGGCGCTGATCCCGCCTTAGGCGTAACTCTTTAGGAACACTGAGCGATGGGTTAAAGAACTGAGCCTATACCAATAGTACTATACATGGGCACGCGGTGAGGGGACGGAGACGTTGCTCCTGATGAGTGGGCAGCCACTAAGGTTATACCGTTAGAGTATAAGTGTACATGTTGTGTTATTGCTACCGTGCATTATTATAGTAAAATCCGTTACAATCATAAGGTGTTGTATGTTTCTTGCCCAGGGGAATCTCACATCACGGGGATCCTGGGTAAGTGGAGGCGCTGCGCTAAGTAAGTATATAAGTGTTACCCCAGGCTCCCAGCTAGCAGAGGCTCAGATCTCCTGGAGCCGCAGGTGTTGTACAGTGACCAGTAGTTCCTTTGGGAGGGTTCAGAAAAAGGGCTACACAGTATAAATATGAATGATCCTGTGAAAAATAAAAGGTTTGTAGTATATTTTGAGACTATAATATTTAAATACTGTAGGTACTTTTTTTTCAATTTAATATTATTTCAAAGTATTAGTGTTTTTCCTTCAATGATGGCATAATTGATTGTGACTTGAGTAGTGATGTATTGATAAAAATAATGTAAAAGACCTGAAGACTGACTTTCTAAAAATAATTATACCCTTGTCAGAGCCCAGGTGGGTGAAAAAAGTTGTGGGAAATGTATCAATGTAAAAAAAGTGCACATAGAAGTTTGTTTTGATGCATGCTCCATTTCTGCTTGCGTTTGCACCAAGTGTAAGAGACACAATATGCCACTTGCATAGTTTTTTTCAAATTTGTCTTGACCCTTATTGGGCACTCAAGGGATTAAATGAGCATATGTTTGTCCCCGTCCCCCCCAAAAAGAATTATCCCTAGTTGGGAAGCAGGGAGTCTCTGGAATGGAACCCTATTAATTTCAGCTCTGGGGACCCCCTGCTTCCCAAGATACAAATCTCCATACAGGGTGCCGGTAGCAGCTACGCTGGTTTAAAGCTCCCGGTCACGTGGGCAAATAGGAAGCTGCAAGGGATAAGTCCTGCCTTCCTATTGGTCCACATGATGAAGGATCTTTAAATCCACCATTACCGGCAACCCCTATGTTAGTAAGTATTTTGGGAAGGAAGGGGTCCCCGGAGCTGAAATGAATGCAGTTCAGCTCTAGAGACTCTATGCTTCAATCCTATAACTAAAAAAAATAATCAGAAAAACATTTTGACACCACCTGAGAAATGAAGCCCTTATGCTTTTTACATAAATATATATGGTGAGGTGGGTCTGGGTTTGAGCTTACAGGTGTTGTGTGCGTAGTCTGTTTGTAGTCTGTTTGTAATACAGTAATGCACTTTCTGGTATATTTGTATCTTTACGTTCTACTTTAAAACATTATTTACTTAAACAAGAACAAAAACATCTGGCCTAGCCAAAAACACAATTAGCTATAATGTACAGTATAAATTACATCTACAGCACAAATAACTAATTTTACGAAAAAATAAATGTTGTAAGTACTTGCTCAACGTGTATACAAACAGTGTTATTTTTCCACATTCCAGAAGACATCCAGCAATGAATCAGAGAGCTCACTAAAGGTGAGAAGGTGGTCCTCCATATGAATTCAAATGAAAATCATTTAAAATGAAATCAATTGGTGAATGAAGATGGGAAGAGCACATTTGGAAGAAATAAGACAATCTTTCAAGGAAACCTTACACTGTGACTCAAGAGTAAAGAGTTCAACCAGTGTATTCTGCCAGTGCTTACATATTGATGTGAAGACCCTATAATAATAATAATAATAATAATAATAATAATAGCATGTTCTTGTATAGCGCTGCTACAGTACTTGTACGCAGCGCTTTACAGAGACATTTTGCAGGCACAGGTGCCTGCCCCATGGAGCTTACAATCTATGTTTTAGGTGCCTGAGGCACAGGGAGATAAAGTAACTTGCCCAAGGTCGCAAGGAGCAGACACAGGGAATTGTACAAGGTTCCCCTGTTTCAAACTCAGTGCCTGTCAGTGTCTTTACTCCTTGAGCCACTCTTTCTCCTATCATTCAGAAGCTTAAGAAAACACAAAGAAACGTGGGAAGACCGGAAAAATAAGGAATTAGGGGAAGGGGAGTTAAGGGAATGCTAGTGGTCATGGAAGTGGTGAGCAGAGGAGGAGTGGAGGGTGACTGGTGGGAATGGGAGTGGTGATCTAGTGTACAATGGATAGAGTGTGAGGAGTGGAGAAAGTTCTGGTAATTATCAGAGTAGTAAGTGGAAGGAGGGCTGGTGGTCATGGGAGGGGTTACCGAAGGCATTGTTGAGTGAGTGGGAAGAGTGATAAGTGAAGAGAAGAATGGAGGAGGTGTGGAGGCAGTGCCAGTAGTAATGGAAGTGGTGAGAAGAGTGGTTAATAGAAAAAAGGTAGAGTGTGAGGAATGAAGTTAGTGGATGAAGTGTTAGAAGTGAAGGGAGTGTGTTGGTCATGAGAGTGGGAGCGAGCAGGTGATTGGAGGGAGTGTTGGTTGTCATGAGAATGGTGAGTGGAAAAGGAGTGCTGGTCGTCATGGGAGTGGGAAGCGAATGTGCAGTGGCGGTAGTGGGAGGAATAGAGGTTGTCGTCAGGGTGGTGAGCAGAGGGAGTTCAGGGGTTCATGGGAGCAGTTAAAGGATCGTAGGATCCTTTCCATGGTAAAGAAAAACCCCTACACAACATCCAGCTAAGTGAAGAACACTCCCAGGAGGTAGGCATATCATTATCCAAGTCTAGCATAAAGAGAAGACTTCACAAGAGCAAATACAGTTGGTTCACCACAAGGTGCAAACCATTCATAAGCCTCAAGAATAAAAAGGCCAGATTAGACTTTGCCAAACAATATCTAAAAAAACAGCCCAGTTCTGGAACAGCATTATTTGGACAGATGAAACTAAGATCAACCTGTACCAGAATGATGGGAAGAAAAAAGTATGGAAAAGGCTTGGAACGGCTCATAATCCAAAGCATACTACATGATCTGTAAAACACAGTGGAGGCAGTGTGATGGCATGGGCATGCATGGCATCTAATGGCACTGGGTCACTAGTTTTTATTGATGATGTGACAGAAGACAGAAGCAGCCGGATGAATTCTGAAGTGTATAGGGATATATTGTCTGCTCAGATTCAGCCAAATTCAGCAAAGTTGATTGGATGGTGCTTCACTTTACAAATGGACAATGACCCAAAACACACTACGAAAGCAACCCAGGAGTTTTTAAGGAAAAGAAGTGGAATATTCTGCAATGGCCGAGTCAATCACCTAATCTCAACCCGATCGAGCATGCATTTCACTTGCTGAAGACAAAACTTAAGGCAGAAAGACCCACGAACAAACAACAACTGGGACAGCTGCAGTAAAGGACTGGCAAAGCATCACAAAGGAGGAAACCCAGCGTTTGGGGATTTCCATGCGTTCCAGACTTCAAGCAGTCATTGCATGCAAAGGATTCTCGACAAAGTATTAAAAATGAACATTTTATTTATGATTATGTTAATTTGTCCAATTACATTTGAGCCCCTGAAATAAGGGGACTGTTTATGAAAATGGTTGCAATTCCTAAACATTTCATACAATATTTGTGTTCAACCCCTTGAATTAAAGCTGAAAGTCTGCACTTCTATTGCATCTTCGTTGTTTCATTTCAAATCCATTGTGGTCGCGTACTGCACCGACACACTTTATTCGAGCAAATAGCCAGTATGTACCTGGCAGATACCTGGAATGCGCCGCTCCTCACCTCTGACAAGCCCCGTTGCGTTTGCCTTCCCAGCCTGGGTTCATGCCTGGCTGACGGGCGGCTGATCTGTTAAATGATAATGATTAGGATTTAATAGGCTGCAATGCTTTGCGTGTCTACCAGATGGCATAAATTCATGAATTGTAATGCAGTATATATATATATACTGTGCAGTATTGCAGCCAGCGGGAATAAAATGCTTCAATCCCTGCCTGGAAAATAACGCAATGCACTCGGGCAGAAAACAGTCACAAACCTCAATACACCCGGGTATACCAGAATTCGTGGGACTAGCCGAGCTCGAATAAAGTGTGTCGCCAGTGTACAGAGCCAAAATTATGAAAATTGTGCCAGTGTCCAATTATTTTCGGTCCTAACAGTATGTTATGCAACCCGTTAGAAGTGTGGCTTGGGTCAACAGCTGTAAGCATCAAAGTGTGACAGTAATATTTAAGTTATGTGGTCCCACACTAGCTTGAGCATGCAACACCAAAGTCTAAATTGCAATGCACAATGGAAAATTATTCACATCTGTATGATCTTGTTATTAATAACACAATGATTCATAACTAGCTAACTTTTTGTAAAACAACCAATCTTAACATGTTTTCTGAAATTAAAATGTGAAGACTCTCCTAATTAAAGTAAAGTTATTGTATAATGTTACAGATCAAAACACATTTTTTGGAAATGCATCATGTAGAATAGTTCCCAGTTGAAAAGTTAACAAAAAGGAAAAAAATGACCAAGCATCATGCTGAAAACATGTATTTGGGATATAATGTTTTGACTTACTTTAACAGCTATCTCCTTTATTGAAAGTTAATGTAATAATTTCATCAATAGAAAAACATTGAAATATATGGAAATTGAAAATGGGTACATAAGTGGATGTGAAAATGCTAAATTATGGGAGATAGATAATGCCACCAATCTGAAGTTTAGCAAAACTTCAATATACATCCACCAGACATCTGTGAATGAGAACAATTGTTTTTGTTATTGTTGATAGAGAAGAAATCTTCAGTATTGCACAAGTTGGCCCATATTGAAAACATTATTTCTCATTAAGCATATCCTGTATTAATCTCTCATAGGTATTTATTTACTCATTTACTTAATTTTGAAGTTCCAAAAGATACAGTAAATCACTTTTAGATTCATTAAATATGAAAAAATAACTTATATTTAAAATGTATCTATAACTAGTTTTATTTTCGTTTTCTTCTGTGTATCAATATTAACAAAGCTAATTTATTATTAAAATGAGTAAGCATTTTAAAGAAATCACAGCAACATGTGGGAGCATTATATGATCTTTTTATGCTACAAAATAAATACGATATACCTAATGGGAAAGGATGGGGATCTGCAGGGAAGAGAAGGAAGAACCCCTGCCCAGCTAGTGCCGTATGGATAGATAATGTTGATGTGAGGTCTGGTGCTACTAACGTTATATATTGATATACAGTATAGGTAACCTAAAACCATGAACCCGGCTAATAGAGCACTCAGAGACCCCAAGGCAGAGAAGGTGAGTATGAATTAGTTACAACTTAATTTTAATAGCAATCAAATAAAATAAGGTGGTACATACTGTATACATGACGAACTAAGCACTAAAATGTTGCCTGGGTAGGCTGAGTGCCAACAGATCAATTGGCACTTTGTTGCAAACAGAGCTAAATTACCTCTTAGGGTGTGTGTGCAGAGGTGCTCGAGCCCCAACAAGGATATGTGTACTTGAAGGGTTAAGGGCTATGTAGTAGTGACCAATTGCTTTTACAGCAATATAGATAGAAACCCCCCAGGTTCCTTGTAGCGGCATAGAAGAAGCCCTTAAGATGCACAAATATTAATTGTTGTGAGCAATAGTGTAATTGCCAAATATTATGAGGTAAGGGGACATCGTTTCATTGTCTACATCCACGCTTCGTATTACAGTATGTCAAACAGGAGACTCGTTATAGCAGTCTCCAAAGATCCTTTCCGTGTGTCTTCTGCTAACACCTCCTCCTCCTCTTTGTGACATAATCACAGCTCTTGGGTTCAAATATCAATTCTATGCTGCCAACACACAAATTTACTTTTCAACCACTGACCTTAAAACTGCTGTACAGACCAAAGTTTCTGAATGTCTCGCTGCGGTATCATTCTGGATGGCCCTCTGCCGACTTCAACTAAACATGTCAAAAACAGAGCTCCTCATATTTCATCCTAAACCTGGCCCCACTACCTCCTTCCATATTACTGTTGGAAGTTCTGTCATACACCCAGTAGCGCAAGCACGCTGCCTAGGGGTCACTCACTCCTCTCTCACATTCTCCTCTCACATTCAAAACGTATCTAAAACCTATCGTTTTTTCCTCTGCAATATTACAAAGATACGCCCTTTCCTCTGTTGCTCAACTGCGAAAACTCTGACACAGGCCCTCATTCTCTCCCATCTCGATTACTGTAACCTCCTGCTGTCCGGCCTTCCTCCCTCTCACCTGTCCCCCCTACAATCTATCCTAAACACTGCTACAAGAATCACTCTACTCTTTCCTATATCTGTCTCAGCATCTCCCCTGCTGAAATTACTCTCCTGGCTTCCTATCAAATCCCGCACTCAATTCTCTCCTCACTTTTAAAGCTTTACACTCTTCTGTCCCTCCATACATCTCAGCCCTAATTTCTTGCTATGCACCATCCCGACTCTTGCGTTCTGCTCAAGGATGTCTTCTCTCTACCCTTTTTGTATCTAAAGCCCTCTGCTGCCTTAAACCTTTTTCACTGACTGCCCCCCACATCTGGAATGCACTTCCCCTCAACACCCGACCAACACCCGACCAGCACCTTCTCTATTCACCATTAAGACCCACCTTAAAACACACCTGATTAACGAAGCATATAAGCTCTGCGGCTAATACTATACATCTGATACATAAAGCTTTGCCCCTTGCAGACACACTTACCAGAATGCCCTCCTACTGTCTCTGTACGTCCTTCCTACCTACCAGTGTAAGGACTGCTTCAGGGGCCCTTGACCTGGAGTGGATTTCCAGGAACCATCTGGAAGTTGGAGACCTCTATTGAGCTGTATTGAGAAGAAGCCTGTGATACTGTGCATGGTGAGGAATAAACAGGTTCCAGTTTACTATAATTCCTTCCTGGTGTGCAATCTTTCTGGGGGGAGTGCAGTATATTTCTTCTTTAGGAGATTGACTCCATATATCTGGAGCCTGCAGCAGATGGAGGCACTGTGTCACCAGAGATACATGTTGGATATGTACCCCAGAAACCTGTCCAGACATCCCCACTACCATCAGGGGACCACTCAGCATCCTGTTAGCCAACAGGTAGCATATACCATAAAACTGGTAACAGGGGGAATTTCCCAGAGGGTAGGGTAAACATTGTTACAAATATTTTTATTTTTATTGAGCCAACCAGGTGCAGAGCTTCATAAACTGCCCATAAGTGTCATCTGTACTATTGTGACGAGCCCTATAATGCTGCATTATTAATAGGATGTATGCCTTTTGGATCTCTTTTGTGCATGGAGGCTTTCCTATAGGATCACACTCAGTAATAGGGCTGTCCGTATAATTGGGTGATGCCTTGGGATCCCATAACAGGCTCGTACATATCATATTTTGTATATCTGTTTTGTGCTGGTTGCTGATAGCATTGACATTTGATGGCGAATATTATCCATGTAAAATTACTGAAAATAAATGTACCACTTTGATAGTTGTAAAAGCAGAATTCATAACGGGGATTAGCATCCCTATGTTTAAATCCATGGGTACTACAACAGACATTACACCAGTGGAGGGATTCTGCCGGTTTGCTCCTGTTCGGGCAACCCTGTTCCTAAAATATTCATAGTTCGCCAAACCGGTGTGACCAGCCCTAACTTTCCCCCTCAAGAACTCCATTTTGTGTCCTGCAAA
Source organism: Ascaphus truei (assembly GCF_040206685.1). Taxonomy (NCBI): domain Eukaryota; kingdom Metazoa; phylum Chordata; class Amphibia; order Anura; family Ascaphidae; genus Ascaphus; species Ascaphus truei. The sequence goes on along the minus strand of NC_134485.1, from coordinate 33,579,533 downwards.
GCCTAGCTGTGCGAGGACCCCATGGGGAGAACCACTCAGCCACCAATCTGCCTCTCTCACCTTCATACACCACATTGGAGGGGGTCAAGGGCGGGTATGGAAGCCGATTGCCCAGTCGCTCAAGTGCTGTAGAGAGGAACCCTGGTGTCACTCCATCAAAGTGGTGAGTGCGGCTGCAGCTCCGTTAAACCACCGGCTTTGGGACATTTGTATTTGCACTGGTTGCACTTAGGGACATTTGTATTGTACTGGTTCCCCGTGGTCTCTCTCCCCCTTGGTCTCTCTCCCTCCCTGGTCTCTCTTCCCCCCCTGATCTCTCTTTCCCCCCCCTCCTGGTCTCTCTTCCCCCACACTGGCCTCTTCCCTCCCATTGGTCTCTCTTTCCCTTCCCTAGTCTCTCTTCCCCCACCCTGGTCTCTGTACCCCTTGGTCTCTCTCCCCCCTGTACTCTCTCCCACCTTTGTCTCTCTCCTCCCCATGTTCTCTCCCCCCCCTGGTCTCTCTTCTCCCTTCCCCCCTGGTCTCTCTCCCCCGCCCCCCCCCCGTTCTCTTTCTCTCCCCCGTGCTGTTAAACTGAATATTTTACAAAGTAATTGTTGAAGTACCCTGTTCCAAGGATTGTGAAATTTTTAATGCAATATAATGTGTGATCTTACTGTCCTGCATTGTGTTCATAATAAAAAGCTATTTACAGAGTAATCCCCCCCTTAGTTTCTCCCTCCCCCTTGTCTCTCTCTCCCCCCCCCTGATCTCTCTTCCCCCCCTCCTGTTCGCTCTTCCCCCCCCCCCCCCCACTGATCGCTCTTCACGCCACTGGTCTCTCTTCCCCCTCCCTGGTCTCTCTTCCTCCCCCCTGGTCTCTCTCACCCCCATGGACTCTCTACCCCCTGGACTCTCTCCCCCCTTAACTCTCTCCCCCCCTGGACTCTTTCTCCCCTGGTCTCTGTCCCCCTGTCTCTCTCCCCCCTGTTCTCTCTTCTCCCCCCCCCCCCGGTCTCTCTTCTCCCCCCGCTGGTCTCTTTCTCTTCCCGTGCTGTTCAACTGAATATTTTACCAAGTAATTTTTGAAGTACCCTGTTCCAAGGATTGTGACATTTTTAATGCAATATGATATGGGTGATCTTACTGCCTTGCATTGTGTTCAAAATAAAAAGCTATTTTACAAAGTAATTCCCCCCCCCTGTCTCTCTTTGCCCCCTCTTGGTCTCTCTCTCCCCCTGGTCTCTCTCCCCCCTCCCCCTGGTCTCTCTCTCCCCTTGTCTCTCTCTCCCTGGTCTCTCTCTCATCTCCTGCTTTCTCTCTCTCCCCTGCGCTGTTCAACTGAATATTTTACAAAGTAATCCCCCCCCCGGTCACTCTTCTCTCCCCTTTTTCTCTCTCTCTCCCCTTGGTTTCTCTCTCTCCTCATGGTCTCTCTCTATCTCTCTCCCCCTGGTCTTTCTCTCCCCCTGGTCTCTCTCTCTCCCCCCGGTATCTATCTCTCTCCCCCTCTCTCTCACCCCATTCTCTCTCCCCCGGTCTCTCTCTCTCCCCCCGGTCTCTTTCTCTCCCCCCTCTTCTCTTTCTCTCCCTCTTGTCTCTCTCTCCCCTTGTCTCTCACTCCCCCTCTTGTCTCTTTCTCTCCCCCCCTGGTCTCTCTTTCCCTCCCCCTGGTCTTTCTCTCCCCTTGGTCTCTCTCCCCCCCTGATCTCTCTATCTCTCCCCCCCCCCTAGTCTCTCTCTCTCCCTGTGGTCTCCTTCTCCTCCGGTCTCTCTCTCTCCTGCCCTGGTCTCTTTCTCTCCCCCCCTGGACTTTCTCTCCCCCTGGTCTCCCTCTCCCATTGGTCTCTCTCTCTCCCCCTGGTCTCTCTATCTCTCCCCCCCCCCAGGTCTCTCTCTCTCTCCCCCCCTGGTCTCTCTCCCCCTCCCTTGTCTTTCTTTTCCCCCTTGGTCTGTCTCTCTCTCTCCCTGGTCTCTCTCTCTCTCCCCCCTCCACTCTCTCTCTCTCTCTCTCTCTCTCTCCTGGTGTCTCTCTCTCCCCCCTGGTCTCTCTTCCCCCCCCCTAGTTTCTCTCTCCCCCCCTGGTCTCTCTCCCCCTCCTGGTCTCTCTTCCCCCTGTTCTCCCATCCCTGGTCTCTCCCCCCCCCCCTATAAAAGGGCGCTATGGTGAGAGAGAACCTGTTGCTAAATGTTTGAATCCCACCACTGCATTACACGCATGCAGTGTTGGGAATAATTGTTTCTTATCACTCAGTACTGGCTAAAGGCATTGTACACTTACAATACCAGCATTTCTGTGGCACAAACAATCATGTGATAACTGTTACAGAAAGTTGTCTTCTTCCATTAACATTACTGATATTGCTCTTTCAGAGATGTAGCTGTGAACAGCATAAGGACCTGATTCGATTGCCAACAATTGGGCACTGTTGTATTGTAAAATGTAGCATTATCATTGTACTTTTTGATTATCTGATGTCTGGTACAGGCACTCACATTGTGGGGACAAATGCAGTCAAATATATCAAATATACATGCTACAGGCACAACAAGGAATCCCATGCTTATTTATCATGTTGAAGGATTACAAGTACTGTAGGTTATACTCTATATAGATGGGTTATTTAAAACATACAGTATAAAGCTAACAGAAATGTTGTGGGTGCAGCATTATCATGCAAGTCCATGCAGTAACTGTTCTTTACGACACAGAAAATGATGGTTTAGATGGTTACAAGAAGCAAACTTAAAAAGTTTTCTGCTATCATAATGGGGAGAGTTTCAGTTATATCTACCTTACTTCAGCCAGTAGATAAGTACTGGATCTTTCCTATACAATATCAGATCTTTTTCAACCTTACACTTGCAAATTTCTTTTTCATTTTCTCATGTACATACACTTGTGAAAAAAAAAATCATCTTCCTTCCATTAGGAAAACTGAAAATGTTCGGATGGAAATACTGCTTTAAAGAGCTTTGGGGGAGAGTAAGCGTCCATGTGAGGTATTTCTGAGCAATCCATCATTAACTGCAATTCATGTCAATGACCGTGAGTCATCAAACTATTAAAACGATATTAATATCGTGTCCAGCCTAAAAAGACGATCATTTCTTCTTAACACAATTGTATGGCCTATATTATCAATTAAATATTATCAGTAAAAACTTACTGGTTGCGATATTTTTGAACGTGACACAATGCAAGAATTAACACGACAATTTTCTAAATTCTCATTCAAGATATCAATGAAAGTGCCCATTTTGAAAAATCCAATATGTCTTTGCTATGTTACACTGCTATATAAAGGAATGAAGGAGCGTGAAGCGGGGTAATCGGACCAAGTGACACTGGTGTAATCATAGTCATGTCCCTATGAAAGTAGCAAGAAAGAAAAGCGCTGGGTCCTGCGCTCAATTGATTGAATAAATGATGAGGTAATGGGTAATGATTACAAATTAGCTTTTATTAGGAATTAGTGTAAAATAAATGTAAGACTGAAAGTCTATGAGTAGTAATGGTAAACATATATTCACAAATAAACACAAATAATCAAATATATAAAAGTGGACTGACAATTGTTTTGCATCATCGTGACACTTTTTCACATCATCGGCCGTGTTCTGACATCATCACTTCAGTGTGTGAAGTTTCAGGGCAGTCAGACATCTTGCTTTAGTCTCCGGTTGGTGCCACAGACAACAGTCTGTAAGTTAGTACAGTACTTTAGCTCCTAGAGAAGCAAACAGGTCTGATATCGACTAAACTTGTGATCTCTGGGACCTCTATTTCCCTTCCCATGATTTTATGAGGGTTTATACTAGGGTAGGAGCTATTCTCCATGTGTTCCTGAAAGTGCAACAGTACAGACATTGTATCCCTTTGTGTGGCATTCTGTGAGGGTGCAATGAATGTACTGTGGGCATGTTGTTAGTAGGAGTGAGGTAGTTGATGAGACAAGGACACAGACCATCGGGAAGCATTTGAGGCTTCACCACCCCAGAAATTCCATTATTTTAAGCGGTCATGGTCAGACTTATAGAGCGCCGATGATCCTGTCCCTTTAGTTGTGCCTCATTAAATACGCGGCAATAGAGATCCTTTGTCCTCTCCATGTTAATCATGAAAGTAATTGGCTCAGTCCAATTCAATTCCTCTGGCCTACTTTTTCATACTATCAATCCTCGAAATCGTCCTTTACTGTTGGGATCTGTCACCGTACATTACACGCAAATTCATTATGACAGAGAGGTGTATTAGCTTCTGACACTAGTTTCATCTAGGTCATGTTACAAGTTTTGTGTTCTGTTGTTTTGGTTGTTAATGATAGTTTTGGATGATACACAATCCATCAATCAATTACAATTATTCTCATTTGCAACAAACAAATTCTCACTCTATCTGGTTCTGCTGCTTCCTACATATCCTCTTCCTCTGACATAGTTTGAACACTGCTGTTTTTGCTGTTATTATTATTATTATTCTTGTTATTGTTTATCTGTCTGCAGTGTTGCTGTTACTGAGCCTACCCTTCTCAGTTTTTTTTCTTCAGTTTTTTGTTACATGTTTTTGTAAAAACAAAATTAAAAATCATAAAATAAATACAAAAAAAGGTTGTTAAAAAGTTTTTAAAAAGTTCATTATTTTTATAAAAGTTTGTTACATCAAAAGGTCTATGGCTGATTAATCATGTTCGTCTAGATCAAAATAATATCATGTAACATTTCAAATTGCATTTGATTGTGTTCATCGATACCAGGTGTATTTAATATTTCCAATTATTTGATTAATCATGTTTAGTTCAAGGCTGTGCTAATTGCCTTTTATTAAAGTAATACTGTGTTAGGTAACATTTAGAATTGCATTTGATTGCTTTCATCAAGCACATATGTATTTAACAATTACTACTAGTTACTTATTAAATAGATACTATAGTAACTGTAATAGTAGATTAGGTTGTAAAAAGAAAATCCAACAAATTCAACCTGTATTACATTTAAATTATGAATGATGATGATTTAAAGTGATGATTAATGATGTAGATGATAAATCAGATGAGCTGTCAGTTGACCCCTCTCTCCTCTACTTGGGGGGTTTCTTTTTTCTTTCACTTACAGTAGTTCTGTTGGTGACATCAGATTGATCAATCATGAAGAATTACATTGGATTTAATTATTATCTCTCTCTCTCTTTGTGCTGGCTGAGACAGAATCTGTCTTGTCTGCGTAAAGTAAAGTGCTGCTACTGCTGCTGAGAGATGACTTGAGCTACATTGCCTCAACTCAGGCGCAACTCAATTTCTATCTCACGTTTCTCTCAACGCTAACCTTTGTTAGTAATTTTTTTTAGGACTCCGAATCACGGACCCAGAAAAGGGTAAGCTATAGCACACCTCAGCTCCTATTCATATGAATGGGAGTAAAGGCATACTAACGCTTAGCACACTTTTGTGGACCTTAGTGGTTGTCTTCCACTCGTGCCTTCTACTTTCCTACCCATGCCAGCCTGGTAGATATGGTGCCTACATTTAGCCTGACTAAACTTAAACTTACCCTTTGCTAGCCACTGCAGTATCTGTACTAGCCATATCAGTTTCTCCCTGACTGGTTATTAATATTACTTATTGCTGTTATTGATGATTGATGATTGATGATTGATGATTGATGATTGGTGATTGATGATTGATGATGATTGATGATGATTGATGATGATTGATGATGATGATGATGATGATGATGATGATGATGATGATGATGATGATGATGATGATGATGATGATGATGATGATGATGATGATGATGATGATGATGATGATGATGATGAATTACACTTGCACCGTCATGATAACACAGTGCTACCACTAGACTGGGTCATGTGGCAGAGTTCATTCACTGACTGACTGGGTCAGTCAAAAGTTCACATGGCTAACACTAAAAATAAGAGTGTTTTCAAAGGGTAATAATAATTACTGAGTAGTGAGAACATAATAAAAAAATAAACGTGTCCTTCCTTGCACCCACTCTCCCACCCTTATATTTCTGATAGGTGCAACAGTTACAGTAAGTAGTTATTAGTAGGACATACTGTACAAAGTGTGAACAAGCCAAGGACTGTGATTTGTGCCTTCCAACAGAGATGTAATATAATTGATTGCTGGTTTCCAGGCTGCAGAGCCGGCCAGCTATCAATTCCAACCGGCTATAGATATGGTGTGCCACTGGTTGCCTCAGAAACCAGTTTTGGTGCTGGTATAATTGGGCACCCACTAGATGGTTACATTTTGAAAATGGCAATAGGATAATGCTGCTGATGATGATGGTTGATGGCAGTTGTAGTGCCGGTGGTGAATGGTGGCTAATATGCAATGGCAAAGCTTAGTTAAGTTTAGTTTATTGCAGACAGTCAACCCTGTCTCTCCTCTGATCATGTTTTATTTTCTACAGTACTTATTGTTGTTTTTACTGAATTACTCATTTAGAGTCAGTCAATCATTACTAGTACACTAGTGACAGCGGCCAGTGGGCACAACGCAATGCATTGATTCACACAGAAATAATAATTAAATATAGAAAAAAGGAATATTGCCTTATTTGCTTGGGTCCTTCCTCCCACTTGTGTGTTACTTGAAAATGGAATAGTATCTACTTTAGGACATACATATATTATAAAAAATAACAAGCCAAGCACTGTGTGCTAATGCCAACCTGGATATTAAAATTTTAGAAGATATCTGTGGCTGGCCTGCAGTGCAGCCAGGTATTGTCAATTGGAAGCTAGATTGTTTACTGTATGGCAATGGCATAGCATGGCAGTTTGCATGAAGGCTCATTTGGACCCCCACTAGATGGTCAAAGAATAAAATATGAATTAATATAAGTGCCATATTTCTACACTTTAAAGTGGATAGTATGGTGGTGGGTGGAGTGGCCACAAAGGTCAGTGACACTGGTTTTATTTCTGATACTTGAAATATCTTCCATGTGCACTAGTACTGGAGAGATGGGCAGACACTGCATGTATTTTTAAGCATTGCTATGTGAGTTGTAGTAGAGTAGAATGGTGACACTGGTAATGTTCTTAGTATAATTAGCCCACTCCTAGTCTTGACTGTGCCTCTTCAATACTAGTTGCAGGGAACATATATTTCTGAGGAATCAAGTGTGGATTAATCTTAATAAAAGTGTGTCTTTCCACACTATTATGGAACAGGTTAGTCCGGCAGTCGCTTATGAGTGCACCAGCTGCACTAAACACTGTGGCACAAGGACAACTCAGCCACTCCACTGGCACCCTTGCAAGAGCAGGCCATATTTTCATTTTAGCAGCACTGTATTCAATTGGATCAGAGTCAGGAAGCAGTAATTAACAATCCCCAAGAGCCGCCTCCACCATTTTCATAGCACTAATTGAATTAGAGGTGTCTGCTCCCACTGCCACCACCCCTACTACTACCACTACCATCACTATTTAGACCACCAAACTTCACTTGACTTGAGACCTGAGAGGAAGAAAATGGTGTCGCTGGGGATGGTGACCACCATCTTGATTGTTTCTGTGTGAAATGTACCCCAGTGATGCTGCCCTCTGTGCACCTATTACTTAATTGTCCTCCTCTCTCTACCAGTCTTTCTTTCCATCTCTCCCAGGACACAATCAATTAGCTTCTTCTTGCAAATTGACACTGTCTCTTCCCCAGGGGCAAACCGTGTTTCATTCTGTCTTTGAAGTAAGAATCTAAAAGGTTAGCCTGGAGCTATTCATCTCTCTGTTTGATACAGACAACACAGGAGTCATTTATAAGGTACTCAAACAATCTATCATCTGTTGCCACCATTTCATCATCGTCGTCATCATCACCATTACGCTACATATCAATCAAAGTTAGGAATCAAAGAGGAAAATTAGAGGGATGATCTGGCTTATGCAAGTATTTTCGCCACTTACAAGAGCAGACTTCCTCATAGGGCCTCCGCAGCCTACACAGCTCTCCCATCAGATGCCACTATCTAGGCTGAAGAAAAACCACATCCAGCTTCCTGGCAAGCTTCATTAAATAAAAGGCAATGTAATACACAATGTTTTGGGGAAATCCCTTCATCAGGTGTAACATGTACAGCTGTTGGACTGGTTTGCTTATGTGGCTGCTGCTGGTACTACTACATGTAGCAGTAGCAGCACCAATGACATAATTTTAAAACATTTCCGCAGCAAGCATTTTCTCACCTGTAAATCTAAATGTTTGATTTACTATTTTTTGTTCCTGTGTAACCAAATATAAATAGGTATGACTACCAGAGATCTGCGCTTTCTCATACTTGAACACACACGCTATGTTAAAAACACAAAAAAAGTTATTAAAGCTTTCAAGAAAATGACCTCTGTGGCCAGATATTTTCTAATGTGTCATCTCTCTGATATTCCCCTTCTAAGTGCATTTGCAATAGACAAAGTCTCTCTTGGCATCAATTGGGGAGATCTGGAACAAAGTCTCTTACAGAGAGAGTGCCACTGGACTGTGAAGGTTGGCTCCAATATGCAAGCAGGTTTAAATTAATATTTGGGTTCCATAGAAAGAACCTAAGCCTGTCCTGATCTCTGTACCACCACAGATCAGCTCAGCTCTCCTGACCCTAACAGGTACACGCACCACACGCAAGGTAGCAGAAGCTGTGTATAGGTATCATAAATATGATAATCAATGGTATCTAACTAATGTCCTATGGAGCCACAACATGAATCAAGGTTCTCCATAACAGTACTTTAAAATGGCCTACCCAGCGGGAGGTATGGGGCTGGCAAGGGGAAAGCTGTTTCCCGTAGGCACAGTTCCCAGTGGCCAGTTCGAATTTCTTGTTCACCAGCTGCTTGAGCCCCTCGGTATGCGCCTCCTCTGAGGAGTGCAACCAGCCCAGCCCCCCGTCTGTGAGTGGTGGTTGCACTACAATCCATGCACTGGTTGTTTGGCAGTCCCTTGTCCATGTTAGACATAGGACACAGAGGTCTATGTAAGGGGACTGCCCGATCAGAGAACTCTCTCTCTCAGTCACTTAATCCCATGTAGCACCCTTGCTAAAGTTTCAAAATCCCTGCATGTCAGCCCTGGTAGCTGCAGGCAGTGTAGGGATTAATCCTCACCAGGCCTCAGTGATTTGGTTTGTTACCATATTGTTGCCTTTTAAAGGTCAGTATAATTACTGGCTGGCTCTATTAACTGCCAAAGGGTCACATTATAATGGTGTGATACTGATGCAACAATTATATCCAATGTATTCTGCCCAGTAACAGAAGGTGGGGTTATACCCATACCAAGGTTATAAAAGGGGCATGCATGTGCTTTTCCTTTCAAATCCTCAAGAGACCAGAAGAGACCTCTGGTTCTTAAGGAGGGGGAATCTCACATTTGCATTGTTAAGTATTATCCCTTTTGTTGTTTTCTAAGATAGGGAAGTACCCTATAAGATAGGGTTGCCCCTAAAGCCAGGAAACTGACAGACAGGCTCTTAAATAGGGGAGACCTGGGTTCAGCTAACATCCTTACAGCTAAGATACTTAAAGAATCCTACACCACAGTAGCAGGTAGTTCCCATCTACAGGACTAGGAAGAGACCGGGGTGGACTGCAAGTGATTTCCAGTTAATGGTCTAGATCTTCGACTTGGCAGAGCAAAAGGCTCTATAAGAAGATGAACCACTATCGGTCTCATGGCGAGAGTGAAGGAAAAGTATTGAACTGTAACTGCTGAAAGCCTGTCCTGTTTCACAAGAGTTGTGCATCTTCATGAATGTATAAATGCATATGAAGAAATGTTCCAAGTTCATAAACCACGTTAAAAGTTCCTGGCACCCTCTTTTATTTTTCCACCACTCCTCATACAAAGCCAGCATGGATCCAGCTGCCCTGAGAGGATCCAAAAACCTATCCTGTTGACACAATCTGGTGAGCCGCTGAGCACTTACATCCTTTGGGCAGGTCCTAAAACTGTTTCAAGTGACAGAAACTGTTAATACACATCTCAGTTTCACTGTATCCCCTGTCCATCTGATGGATGGATTGGGGTGTTAAAGTACACCTACTGTATATAAAGTACTTATACTGTATTCATTCAAATAGGACCACATCCACTGAAATGTAATAAGCTTTAGCATGCCTTTACTCCCATTTATATGAATGACAGTAAAGGTGGGTTAAAGGTTAGCACACTTTCCATGCCTTATTTTGATACATAGATATATGTATAATTTCTGAACAAAATGTTAGAGACCATTTGCACTGTACATTATTTTGTATTGGGAATAATGAATGCAATGGTCATCTTTTCACATTTTCTTCATAGACCCATCTCATAGACAACCACCTGTGTCAGAGGGTTTTACGTCAGAGATGGACACTTCTCAGGCTACAAGATGTGAAGAGTTTCTCATCCCCAACCTCACAGTGGGGGATGATCCTTCTCATGCTGCACCTGTGGCTCCTCTAGCTGCTCTTGTTGCCCCATCAGCTCCATCTGCTGCTGCTTCTGTGGCACCCTTGGCTGCACTACCAGCTGATACTGTAGAGTTCCAAATTCTGCAATACTAGCGGTACCTGGTCTCTTTGCACCACCAACATATGTGGTACTTACTCCTGCAAATAAGAAATAAATGTAGACAGCATCACTAGGCTATGCAGGGCAGAGGGCATAAACAATTCTACAAGGATAGCGATGGCTACTATGGAGATGGAGATGGTTACTATGATGCAGCAGGCCATAGAAGTTTTCAAATCAGCCTCAGCAGAGACCACATCAATTGTGAGCCAGTCTAGTAAGGTGTCCACTCCAATCATGTTTTTATTTTCCTGTTATTAGGCCATTTTGTGGCATGTTACTTTTTTTTTCTAATTTTGCAATACTGTGAAGCAACAGTAAAAACAAATATTTTCCCTTACAATTTGTGTCTGTAATTGATATCACTATTATATAATACTGTACATGACAATGTACAGATGCATCCTGATGCACAACATTATAGTTAATTCTCTCGACAGGGGGAATGTACAGTAATGTAAGAAGAACAACACAATAAATAGGATGCTGTAATTACACATAATAATTCCCCCACCCCCACTACATTAGCTATTACATGCTAAATTGCTTGTCTAACATTAACTAAAATAAATTGTTTCCAGGCATTGTTAATGATTACTATATTTCACTTTTCTACATATGTTAAACAGAAATTAAGCACATTGTGTCAAAATTATTATTTTATTAATTAATGCAATGTCTGTGATTTTCATATGTAGAGCAGCTTTACATGTTAGTAATGTTAGAATTTTAAAGCAGTGATAAGTGTACAATTAATATCTGTCTATTGAATGCTATTTGATGCTAATGTTTAACATAACAACTATCTTTGTAAAGGGTCTGGAGGTAATTTAGACCCACTTCAAGTGTGACCTACAGTAAGTAGTGCATCATTATATACTGTAGCCGCATTAACTTTAACAGAGATCTGTGGATTTGCAATGTTAAGAGGTATGCCTCTTTTGCATGTGATTATCCCTAACGTCCATTATAGCTAACAAAATGACATGTCACGAAAAATTGTGCTGAACTTTGCGTTCTGCCAAATGCTGCAGTTGCAGCAATATTGTACACCCCCCTGTTCCCTTAAAAAAAATGGGGTACAGCCAGTGGTGAGTTATTTCTGTAATGGAGGTATGGTAGCCTGTCCGAGTAAACATTGGTAAGAGAGCAGTGCACAGCTCCTTCTTTTAAAAATTGAAAAGACAAGGTCCATGGAGATCACATGTGGACCAAACCCAAAGAAACTGCACCGGACCTAGCTTTCCCAACCTCAGCCTGAGTTCACCCCACCAATCTTCAACCTCAAGCCCCCTCGCATCCATTTCACCACACGTATGTAGAACTCAGCGTACCCCACTCAAGACCCAGCTCACCTGACCCTGGACCTAGTGCATCCCACTGCAGACTGAACTCAACGGACCTCGGATCCAGTGCACCCCAACTTGATCCTAGTCGACTCCCCTTCAGACCCAAAGCACCCCAGAAAGGACTAAACTCCTGGTGCATTTTTCTGTGATAGCATTATATTTTCAAGTGGGTTTTGGTTTGAAAAGTGTGATGCTGGTTTACCTTGCACACCTGTGGCCAGGCATGCCACTGATCATGCAATGGTACCAAACAGGACCAGAAAATGGGCTTACTGGAAAAATTGTTTTTTCTTGTGTTAGAGAGCATTGACCATATTGTGAGTTGCCAGTATGGTCTCTATTTGCTTGTGGATAGATTATTGCAAAAGAGACCACCACATTTGGAGGAAGCATCATCTTTCCCACATGTGCCTCCAAGCAATCTGCAGATGCTGGAAAGCCCACATATACTTTCCTGCTCATTCAGCAATGATGAAATCATGACTAAGACACCTGATTCTTCTGACACTGACCTGCAGGAAAGTGGCATCTCAGAGCAGTTACCTGTACCTATTTTCCAAATCACAACTGCAATAATTGAATCATGGATGCGGAGATGCACCTGTTCCCGTCACTGTGAATCCTCTCCTGACATTCCTCTTTCCATAAAACCCCGGGAAACCTCGGAAAGACATGCTGCCTTCTGCAGGGGCCAACCACATTAGTTTGCCCAGTTGATTTTCAAACATCATGTGACTTTTGATCTTGATGCCGACTGGACAAGGAAAGTGAACTTTGATGATTCGCATGGTGAGAAGGATAAACAGGACAATTTGAATAGTCCTATTTTAGAAGCTCTTCAGAAGCAGTATAAATACACTACTGCAGAATTCAAGAATGTCAAATCCACATCTAATGGACTCTTACGGCATATGAGAACTGGGGGCTGGAGAAATCAGTGACTAAAACTGATGAAAACATGAAATTTGTAAGCAATACCATGTTTAATTATTTTTGTGGGTGATACTAATTAGTGTAGAACTGGGGTCGTTTTAATGGACTGTTTAGTAAGTTATGGTGTTGGTTTCATGCAATGCAGTACTGATGCCCTCGTTTTCATCCTTATTTTGTAGATTCCCAACTTCAGCGGCTTCTTCATGTAGCAAACACATCCAGCGACACAGATTGTATCATTAAGGTAACACCTTAATTTTTCATTACCTCTTTGGTTTGTAGTTCCTACACCCATGTGCATTTCATTCAGTAGGCATAGACAATGCATGTGCAATAATTCAATGGAAAGAATATGCTGCCACTTATGCATATTGCATATGCACATGCTTCCACACAACAAGTATGGAACATGCATACACAGAGGTGTTCCAAAACAACAATACAGTCTTCCATTAAGGCATCTACATTATCTTGCAGGTGGTATGGCACAATAGACAGCCATTCCATTTTGGAGAAAGAGTTCAAATGTTTGTTTTTTATATCTTTGTTATGTATGTAATTGTATAAAATAATAATATGGTAATAAATCAATGGTCCTGGATGAGGTCCTGGACTCTCCATCCGGTACAACCCACGGGATCAGATGATTGTGAGGACCAGCTGTCTTTGCCACTGTGGTAACATGTCCATAACATGTCATGCTCTTTTATCTCCATCTTGATGTATGTGCATTACGTACCTGCTGATTGAATATATCAATATCAATATAACTTGACATACTACACCAGGATATTTTTTGCACTGTTTTCTTTTCTTTCATTGTATTATAGTAGTTGTATACACAAGTAAGAGTACCACATGAGATTCTAGTCATACAATGTTGTGCACTATTTCAAATTATTATGATCATAATGTACAGAATGAAGACATTCACTTACTGTATAAATGTTTTTTTAGACTAAATCTGGTCTTAACAGCAGCTCATCAAAATAGGCTTCATTTAAGGATAACTGCTACAGTCTCTATCATCATCTCGTAAACTTCTGTATGGCAGACATTACTATAAAAGGCTATTATTACATGTTATGTCTTGTTACTTTTTCCTGCTTTGTTTGAGGTAATCTTATTTGTTTATCTTGAACAATAGCCAGCATGAAATGTTAAAATAAAATGCAAGTCCCATTCTAAGGACATTTTCCCTAACCTGATCGTAACTGTATTCATAAAACAGGACATGACATACAAGTGATGCAGAGAAAGATGTTGAACATTAACAATCTCAAGTTAATAGTAAACATTTTTCTCATTGCTGTGGCTTTTTACACTTTAAACAAAAACAAGAAAAACGTCTTTAGAAAATTAGTGTGTAATCCTCTCTACTAAGGACAACTTTATTGTTCTTATTGAGAATGTAGCACTACCAATAAACAACATAACCATCTCTTATAAAATTGCACTGAGGAGCCACCAAATTTTAAAAAAAAATAACATTTTTGGAATGTGACCCACAGAAGGGCAGAAGTTATTGTCTACCCTGGTTTCAAATATTGTGACAGTGAATCACGATGGCAGTATGAAATATTGTACAACTGTGGCAGTGAGAATAGCCCGTGATAACTCCCCCACCCAGTAGCACAAGCATGCTGCTTATGGGTCACACTTGACTCCTCTCTCACATTCTCCTATCACATTCAAAAGGTATCTAAAACTTGTCGCTTTTTCCTCTGCAATATTACAAAGATATGCCCTTTCCTCTATTGCTTGACTGCTAAAACTCTGACACAGGCCCTCATTCTCTCCCATCTCGATTACTGTAACCTCCTGATGACCGGCCTTCCTGCCTCTCACCTGTCTCCCCTACAATCTATCCTAAACGCTGCTGCCGGAATCACTCTACTCTTTCCTAAATCTGTCTCAGCGTCTTCCCTGCTGTAATCCCTCTCCTGGTTTTCTATCAAATCCCGCATCACACACTCAATTCTCCTCCTCTCTTTTAAAGCTTTACACTCTTCTGCCCCTCCTTACATCACATCCCTGATTTCTCGCTATGCACCATACCGACTCTTGCGTCCCACTCAAGGATGTCTTCTCTCTACCACCTTTGTATCTAATGCCCTCTCCCGCCTTAAACCTTTCTGACTGACTGTCCCACACCTCTGGAATGCCCTTCCCCTAAATACCCGACTAGCACCCTCTCTATCTACCTTTAAGACCCACCTTAAAACACACCTGCTTAACAAAGCATATGGGTATCTCCATGGCTGATACTATACACCTCATACATAAACCTTGGCCCCTTGCAGATGCACTTACCAGAATACCATCCTACTGTCTCTGTACGTTCTTCATACCTAACAATTAGATTGTAAGGTTTTCGGAGCAGGGACTCCTTTTCCTAAATGTTACTTTTATGTCTGAAGCACTTATTCCCATGATCTGTTATTTGTATCATTTGTTATTTATTTCATGGTCACGTGCTTTACTGCTGTGAAGTGCTATGTACATTAATGGTGCTACAGTATATAAATCTAGACATACACACATACATACATACTTATGGGAGCATCGCAAGATGGGCGCATAAAGTTGGAGCTCAACAATACAAAAAAACTTAAATCTATTGTCATCGGTATAAAGTTGTAGCAAATCCCAGGTACAGTATAACGCGCACATCCTTAAAGACTATTTCATTGGCTACACACCAATACCACTTTTAGGGCCTTTTGAGCAAAATTAACAGAGCCAGAGCCTGGCAAAGCAGAGGCCTGATTGCTCCTCCAACACCAACAGCTGCCCTAATACTGGAGCAGGAATTGCTTACACACCGCGGCCCCAGGTGAAAAGGGTGGAGGGCGTAACTTCCCGCAGACTGTGGGTGACGGTCGGGCCTCCGAGGGCTGAAAAGAGGGGATAGGAGCAGATCGGAGGCCAATGGACCTGGTGGAGCCGGGGTGAAGGCCTGTAAATCATATTTGGGCACACGGACACCTGCTTCATGGCCCCTCGAGAGTCTGGCCGCCGCATAAGGTAGGTCGGTAGTGTGCCCCGAAGAGTCCCCCCCCCTAGTTGAATGTATAAAAAACTTGGCAGTCTGACTTGCCTCGGGCTGCCATGTGGGGCCCGCGCCGGGGGGGCAGCCATATTCTCACTGAGGTCCCATTGAGGAGGAGTTAGAGCGGAGATTGTCGGGCCCTCCCTGCAGGTTCAGGCCCACCTCAGAGCCAAGAGATCTCAGCAGAGTTTCCTCTGGCGGCCATGACTTGCTTTCTGCATGCAGAGGTAATGTGGGAGCTCCTATCTGGGCTCTGGCTCGGCTGGATGCCGAGACAAGATGGCCGCCAAGTCTCTGTGACTGGGGAAGGTGTGGAGGAGCGGAAGGTGGCAGCGCGCCAGACGCACCTATGTTGAGGTTCCCTTCTCAAGTCAGGGTCTCTACAACTACACCTTCACACCTACATAACAGATGGCGGGATCACAGGAGGGTTCTGACCAGCTTATCCCCAGATGTCCTGCTGGTAAGCAGAGTCCACAGCCAAGCCGTGGGATTCCTGTTAAGGCACACAGGCTGAAAAGTTCAGCTCCAAGAAGATGGGAATGTAAGGAGCCTGATGGTAAGAGATCAATCTTCAATTAAAAGTACAGGCACTGACTTAGGGAAGGACTCTAGCATAAGGGCTACACAGACCTACAGTCTTTACATTGTATTTCCATATCCTCACCAAGGGTGGGACCAACACCACAAGTGCCCCAAAATTAAAACAACAGTGGCACTAATAACAAAAAACTATTGATCTTGGACTTTTTAAAATAAAATATCCCACAACCATTTAAAATCAAAGCTGAATGTGGCCCCGAGACAAGATGGCCACCGTGGACTGTGAGGAATAGCACTCGAGTTGGCTGCAAGTGGGATAGAGCAGCCACTTTGCAATTGCAGCTGTAAGTGAAACCACCAGACCGTGCAGATCTACCTCTTCCCCAGCATCCTATAAGCTGAATGATACTGATATCAAGTCTCACTCATTGCCCTAAGTTGTCTGAACCAATGGAGTCTGCATATGGCTCTGTGATGTTAGAGTTCTGTGGAGTGGCATGTGTGACCCACGGGGATAAAAATACCCACAACTTTCTCACCATGGTTGTTTTAAATCATAAACCAATCTCCGCCCTGGTAGACTTAGGGATTGATATTAACTTGGTATCAGGGAAGTTGGTTAAGCCTCTCCAGTTACAACCAGGTGAGAAGATGTGGGTATTATGTGTGCATGGGCGTACGCCACATCTCCAATAAAAGTAAAAATAGAGGGGCAAGTCATCCAAATTACGGCAGCAATTGTAACAAAGTTTCCCCACTCCCTAGTTTTAGGTTGCCGTTTTTCTGGTTTTGACACACTAATCAGAGGACAACTCACCTTAAACAATCCTACTCCGGATGATGTTTTTCCATTTACAGACCCTGAATTAGCCTCTGAGGTTTCTAAAACCCTTAAATCAAAACGGGACGTAGGAAGGACAAAAAAAGAGGTCTGCCCCCACCCCAGTTACAGAAGCACTGGTTACTACTCCTTCCTAACAGGGAGAACAGATGATGAGGAGTTGTCAGAGACAGGGCTTGTTGACACTCAGGAGTTAGAATTACCCGTAGATGTAACCGGCCAAACTCCAGAAGAGCAAGGTTTTGGAAGTCTAGAACTTTCCCCAAGTAATTTTGGTAGGGAACAGGCTAATGATCCCCAGTTGAAAAATGGGTTTAGCAAAGCAGTAGAAGTTAATGAGGTCCTGGTAGAAGGAACAACCAAGGACTCATATCCCTATTTTTGTATTCAGATTGATTTGTTGTACCATGTGAGCCAAGAAGAGGGCCAAGAAATAGATAAATTGTTAGTACCCAGTTCAGTAGTAAGGAATGTCCTAGAGCTAGCGCACACTCACTTATTGGGGGGTCATTTTGGAGTGGAGAAAACACAGAAAATAATCCTAAAAAGATTTTACTTGCCAGTGATAAATAATGCAGTAAAACGGTTCTGTGCCTCCTGCCCCGAGTGTCAGTTGACACCCCCCCCGACCAAGCTTTAGGGGCCCGTTAATTCCTATGCCTATTATTGAGATTCCATTTGAGAGGATTGCTATGGATATAGTGGATCCCTTTGAGAAATCTGCCAAGGGTCATCAATACATTCTAGTAATTCTAGATTATGCCACTCGCTATCCATAGGCGGTGCCCTTACGTAATACTTCCTCCAAAGCCATAGCTAAGGAATTGTTCCAAGTATTCTCCCGACTCGGGATAACAAAGGAAATTTTGACAGATCAGGGCACCCCATTTATGTCTATCTAAGCTTATGTGAGAGTTATGTGTAGAGGTCCCTAAGAACCTCTGATTACCATCTGCAAATGGACGGACTGGTAGAGAGATTTAATAAAACTCTTAAGATGATGTTGAGGAAGGTGGTTAGTAGTGATGGGAAGAACTGGGACACCTTGTTGCCTTATCTCTTGTTTGCTATTCGAGAAGTACCACAGGCTTCTACAGGGTTTTTCCAGTTTGAACTCCTGTATGGGATACTCCCAAGAGGGATTCTGAATAGCCTCAAAGAAGAGTGGGAGCAACAGGCTCCAGGGAAGAATGTCATCCAATTTGTAGAAGATTTAAAAGAACGCATTGCTCAGGTTACTCCCATAGTCAGACAACATTTAGAAAAGACACAGAGGGCCCAACAGAACCTTAACAACAGGCAGGCTACGGATCACAGCTTCCAACCAGGGGACCGAATAATGGTGCTTATTCCCATGGCCAAAAGCAAGCTGTTATCACATTGGCAAGGGCCATATGAAGTTCTAGAACAGGTCGGCCTGGTAAATTATAAAATTCGACTGCCAGATCGGAGGAAGGTAGAGCAAATCTATCACATAGATCTATTAAAATCCTGGAAGCATAGAGAGGTATGTCTGAGGTTGGTAGCTAACAAATCCGGGAAAGTGGATGTTCCACTAGTTCGAATATCGGCAGAACTCACTTCTTAACAATACAGGAAAGCTGTAGAATTCATAAATAGGAACAGGGACATATTTTCGAATGTACCAGGGAAAACTAGGGTGGTTTCCCATGATAATGTCACCAAGCCGGGAATAGCCGTTAAGATAAAACCTAATAGGTTCCCAGAAGCCAGAAGAGGGGCTATTCAGTAGGAGGTAAAGAAGATGCTAGCCCTAGTGGTAATTGAAGAGTCCCAAAGTCAATGGTCCAGTCCTATTGTCTTGGTACCTAAGGTTGATTGGTCAATACAGTTTTGTAATGACATTAGAAAAGTCAATGAAGTCTCGAAGTTTGACGCCTATCCTATGCCCCAGGTAGACAAGTTAAATGAGAGGTTGGCGAGAGCCCGTTTTCTAACCACTTTAGATTTTACAAAAGGTTATTGGAACATTAACAGAGTCAGAAAAAGAGAAAACAGCCTTCTCCACACCTGATGGCCTCTTCCAGTATACCGTTTTATCCTTTGGCTTTCATGTGTCTCCTCCAACCTTCCAAAGGTTGATGAATAAAATGTTATAGCCGCACTATAACTATGCCTCTGCGTACTTAGATGATGTGGTAATTCATAGTCCAGATTGAGACTCACATCTACAAAAGGTTCAGGAAGTGTTGAGAAACTTTCGGGAGGCGGGTCTTACAGCCAACCCAGCTAAATGTTCAGTCGGCATGGCAGAAGCAAAATATCTTGGCTATGTTGTGGGAAGGGGGCTGTAAAACCCCAGCTCAATAAAGTAGAAGCCATTGAGATTTGGCCCCGTCCCCTAAAAAAAAAACAGATTAGGACATTTCTAGGCATTGTGGGTTACTACAGGCGATTTATACCCCATTTTGCAACCCGGGCTGCACAGCATTTAGATTGAGTAAAAAAAGGGTACCCAATGTGGTAAAATGGAGCAGTGGTGTGGAGACCGTATTTTTAGACCTACGTACAGCGCTCTGTAGTCACCAAGTCTTGGTTGCCCCGGATTTGACAAAAGATTTTTTTCTGCAAACGGACGCCTCCGAAGTAGGTCTCGTAACAGTCCTGTCTCAGTTGGTAGGAGATGAGGAACACCCGGTCTTGTATTTAAGTCGCAAGTTGTGTCCCTGTGAACAAAGGTATGCCACGGTAGAAAAATAATGTTTGGCTGTAAAGTGGGCAAAAGACACTTTAAAATATTACCTATTAGGCAGGTCGTTCTACAGTATCATTACAACCCTTCAAATTCACAGTGCAGCATCGGCCAGGCATACTGCACGGTAATGCGGATGCACGTTCTCGGTGCACGTCCGCTCTACTCGGTAATGTTACGCTGGGAGGGGGATATGTGAAAGAGTCATAGACTCTGTATACATTAGTATGAGGTGGCAGTATGCCGGCTTTCAAGTATGCGAGGAGTTAACCCCACTGATTAGGCAGTCCGCAGGTGATCCCAATTGAGTAAGCTCACCTGCTTTTTTAAAAAGAGGAAGAAGAAATGCCTCTGGGGCAGCAATCTCTCTCAGACACTGAGAGAGGACAGAGGAGAGCTGACAGACATAGACTGCTCAAATTTATGAAGTCTCGAGGGGAATAAAGCTCCTAGGTAAGGAGCCAAGTGGTGTTACTGAATATTGTTGGTCTGGTCTAGTTTAGCTAGCCAGCCAGGTAGATAGACTGTACTTTTGTTTAGTTAGTTCCCAACAGAGTTAGGCTTTTGGTTTGATCATTTTTTTTACTTAAAGGGACAGAGCATCCATTGTTTTATTATATTTTTGGACAAATAAAACCACCAACTTATTATTTAACCGGAAGAATTGGGTTGCCTCCTCACTAACCACGGTCATCCTGCCACAATGTGTATGTTTCTGTTTTTAATGTCTCTGGATGATGTTTATTATATGCTTCTACAATAAAAAATATTTGAAACAAAACAAAAAAAAGATTACTTATTCCCCTGTATGGCTTTGAGGAAAGAGTATAATTTCTATTATTTTCTTTCCTTGCTTTTTGTAAATGTAAAAATCAGTTTCAATGCACGCTAAATGGAAAAATTATTCAAAAAAATTAATGGATATCAAAATAATCATAGTACCGGCACTAGACACACATTTAGTGATAATGGGGCCTATGCAGTAAAGGTTCATAAAAAAATCGCCGGCCCATATAAATCGCCGTTTTTGTGAGCGTTGCAATCAATGTATTCAGAAAGCATCGATAACCTGTGATAGCAAAATTCACAAAACCGGCGAGTTGCCGTGGTGTGATGATCGCCTCTCTGAAAAGGATATACCCGGCAATTTCTTTCTGCTGCAGAGAGGGCTGCTCAGAGGGAGCCGCCTCTCCCAGTGCAAATCTCGCCTGAAATGTATGTGTAGCCCCAGTCCCCTCTGGCTCCCAGAGACCCCCTCCTTTGCCTCAGCGCGGTCGCGGGTGGCGCCGGAGCCAGCGACGGTTAATACCGCTAAGGTAATGAAGGGGTTAGCCCCTCCGGCTACCCACCTGGTAGTGAAAAAAACCTTATAACAGCGCTCTAACAGAGATTTATAAATATTAATTATATCCAAAAACCAATGTGAAATAGTGACTTGAAATGTGACTGTGAATATAAATGTAATAATATATTTATATGTAGCCAGGTCCCCTTTTGTGCCACGACCCCTCTTACCTCCGCTTCCGGGGGTCACTCGATAGACCCGCCGGCACTTCTGGAGGGTGGGGGCCGAGCAGGGAGCACTCCGGTGCTCCGGAGGTCCCCGGCGGGTCCCGAGCAGGGCGCCGCCATGTTGTGCAACTTCGCGCATGCGCAGTGAGTCCCCGCATGTGGCGGCCAGCCAAGGACATTGCGCATGTGCAGATAGACTGCGCGAACACTGGCCAACAGAAGTAGGGCTCTAGAGAGGGACTACATATCCCATGAGCCTAGGAGTGCCCCACATGACCCCAGGGAGCCAATAGGGCTACAGCATCTTCCTGCAGGGGAGATTGGATACATTTCGCGGGCTTGAAGCACATTTGGCAGTTGGTGACTAGAGCAGCTAGGGGAAGGAGGTAGGGTGCAGGAGTCAGTGACTCCCTGCACTAGGCCAGCAGCCCCCTAGGCCCCAGATAGCCCTGAGCCACAAGTAGTGTTGTGTTGTTCAGGGACAGGCCCCAGGTTAGGGATCCTGCCCATTATTATCCAGAGTCAGTTAGGGACACAGCGGACGCTGCGCGTCCATCCAGAGGTCTGGGCTCAGACCTCCGCTGTCGCTGCAGCAGCCATCCGGGTGGGATCGCCCCGGACGGTAGTTCCTGTGGTCAGCAGTCATCGGATCCTTTGTGAAGCTCCTTGGCAAGCCCGGCACTGGAGTGCTCGGCAGGTAACCATCACCAAGTGCACCAACTATACTTTATTATACTTACACGGGACTAGTGGCTGCGCAGTCACACATATCTATCTCACGTGAAGGGACATATTGTGTGGGGTTACTGGACACGGGGTGGGATCACCCGGTGAAAGGGTGTAGCGTCCTGCGAGACGCAGTAGTTAGTGTCTCCTATAGAGAGGGACACCTGTTGATATATATGAATAAGTCTGGTTGCTACAGTAAAGTTATTGGTTGTTTTACATGTTGTGTGTGTGATATATATATATTGTCCTGCGACGAACCACTCCTCCCTCCGGTGGGAGCCATCGCAGGTGGAGGCGCTGCACCGAGTACGAGGTTACTCCTATTATTTATACATGCCTCAGGCTCCCCGTGGCGTAGGTTTAGGCCTCCTTTGAGCCTAACAGGTAAAGCACCACACCTGGTAACATTAGGTTCCCCGCACACACATACCATATGCTCTTGGGTGGGGGAATACCCGTTACATATATAAAGTGCAACACAAGTGCAAATAGTGAATAAAGAAATGCTGCTCAGAACCTTGGAAGGATGGTTCACAGGAATCCCTCTTGCTGGAGCGTGTGGAAGTTGAAGGGGAGCGCAACTCAATCAATGGTGATATGTGAAATGAAAGAAGACACAAAATAGTGCAACAATGTCTTAAAGAAATATTTCGATTTCTGCAGACTTCTATAAAATCAGGACTCACATTTCTTCTGAAAAAATCACCCATGTAGCCCAAACTCACGTAGGCAGCGGTGGTGAGATAGGTGTATGTTTGTACGCACCTGTACCTGCCCACACCTGAGGTCCCCTTCATTGGATTTTGTGACGTCATCTTAAAGGGAAATGAAGCACAGCTATTCTAATGGCTTTATTCCCTTTAAATGACGTCATAGAAAAAAAATGCATACGGTTTTAACAGCCAATGGCTGTTAAATTAATTACAATTAGCCATTAGTAATTAATTACTTAATTAGCCATTCAGATGGCTGTTGTACCATTTCCAGCCAAAATGTGACATCACATGCCATATTTAAGGCTGTGACACCTCATTTGAGCCCAAGAAGCCGATGAGACAACATCATGTTGTGGATCTACCATTGGGTTTTTGGATTGACAGATGAAGACAGAAGATTAAGAAAATGAAGAAATAATTAAAGAAGAAGAGAAGAAGCGGATTAAAGAGAAAAGAAAGTAGAATTGGGGTACCTGATTCGGATCTTAATGCGGATGGCATCAGATGGAGTTTGAGGCCTTTGCGGTACGTGAGCTTCCTGATTCCCTGGGAGTCCGAGGGCCAACGCTACCATAGGTAAGTTAAATATTGAATTTATGTAATGTATTTTTTACAGGTTCTTTTATTGTATTTCTTTATTTTTATATTTTTGATTGCCCATTGACTGCCAATGTATTAATCTGTTCCCGTTTTGGGTATAGTTTAAAATATAGTGATAGCCAATGCTTTTTTGGCAATTTGCTTCTTTTCTATAGAGTTTTTTATTTTTCTGATTTGGCATGATTGTTTGTCTTATATTCTGTGTTATGTGGTTGGCTTGTTTAGTTTTATGGTTTACATTTATTAGCGTTTTAAAATATGTCTTTGTTTGCTTGGCTCTTGGATTGACTTGATTTGATGGATAATGGTTTTATTAATTAATTGCTTTGTTGGCTACTGGTTATAATTAATTAATTGTTTTGTTAGTTAGTGTTTTTATGTAATTGGTTGGCTAGTGCTTGTATTTATTTCATTTGTTGGCTAGTGTTTTGATTTATTGAATGGGGTTGATTAGCTGTTTGTGTATATGTTTGATTATATTTATTTTTGGCCTTCATGTATTTTGATTAGGTGCCCATTGAGTGGTATAGTGGCTTATCATGCCCATATTATATGGGTATGATGTACCACTATGGCACTCAGTGGGTACAGGGTAGGTATAGTGGGTCTGGGGTAGGTGGTTAGGCCTTCTGGGTGGGTAGCGGGGCAGGGTGGGTTAAACCCTTAATTACATAGCGGTTATAAATCGCTATGGTGATTAAGGGGTTAGGGGCCATTAGAATGTATATTTTCTTGCAATGGAGGACATGGACCTGCAGTAAGCTGACGAGGAAACCCTTCATAATTCCAGGGGTAATAGAACGGTTTTCATTTACTTTAGCTGTATGGCTAATGTTGTGTTTAATAATGTGCAAATAATTTATTATCCATATCTGGATAATAGTTATTTTGCCCATTACTGTACTGTATGTGTTTGGTGAGGGGAGGGGATGGTGTATTTATTGAAATGTAGGCCATGTTTTTGTTTTTTTAAATACAGGAATGGTACCAGAGGCCAACGGGGACCAAGCAAGGACCCCCGGACACCCACAGGGACCGCCCGAGGGCCACCAGACCCCCATGGGAACCACCTGAGGGCCCCCAGACACCCATAGGGACATCCCAGGGACTCGTAGACACCCGGGGGGACCACTTGTAGAGCCCATTGGGGCCCACAGGGACCACCTGGAGGCCCATGGAGCCTAGCAGGGACCACCCAAGGGTCCCCAGACAGCCGTGGGTATCCCCGGGGGTGCACTGTGGGGCCTGCGGACATCTGTCGGGACCAGCCAGGGCCCCCACCGGCCTTTGGTATTAATCCTGTGTGTAAAAAAATAAATCATGGTTTTATGTGGGGGCACAGAGGGTGGGTTGTGTATTGTTGTTTATTAAATATTGAAATGTTTATTGGGGACCTAGGAGGTGGGTAGTAGGGCTGTTTTATTTTATTGTGGGTAGCGGGGTGGGTGAAGGGGGTAGTAGTTCCAAGGATTGGTGTTTAGGCCTACCTGGTGTGTAGCGGAAGGGGTTAACCCCTTCCTTATCTTAGCGGTATTAACCGCTATGATAATGAAGTGTTTAAGTCCACCATCAAGACCCCCACAAGGCCTAAACACCCACCAAGGGCCAAATACTACCTTCACCCACCCCTGCTACCCACAATAAACATGGCACTGGTAGTTAACCCCTTCATTGCCTTAGCGGTTAGCCGCTAAGGTAATGACGTTGCCTTTAAATGCATTTTTCATGCATCGGATTCATGCCAGGGGTCTCCGGTGCTAATATTAAGGGGTATCAGCTGCGGAGACACAGGCATCAATGTGATGCAGGAAAATGCATTTTTTTCTAAGTCCCGTCTCACCACTCATCGCAGCTTCTCACCACCCTCACGCCAACTTTTCCTGGCGCTTGGATTTGGGGAGAAAATCGCTATTCTTGGGCCGCGATAAGCCTCGATAACCTACTCGCGGCTACAAGAATTGCACAAGTTTATGAACATTCCGAAAAGCGGCGATAAGCTCACTCTGCGATTTATTTATAACAATTTTTTTTTCGCCGATTCAGTCATTTATCGCCCACTTATCGACGCTTACTGAATAGCAGTAGCCATTTTGGGTGATAAGTGCTCGATAAGTGGCTTATGAATGCTTACTGCATAGGCCCCAACATGTGTTTATGATCCCATAATAAAAAAATAACACTATATTTCGGTTCATGGAGAGACATTCTCCAGGGATGCCATAATGTATGATGGCCACATATTAAATACACTATGTTTGCACCAAACAAAACACACAGTGGATGGGACGGTGTGTTGCTAGGCAATGTGATGGACACCAACAATAAATGAATAAGATATATAAATTCGGAAGTACAGCACAACCTGGAGCATAACACGAGGAGCAGCACATACTATAGTGCCGACGAGTATTCTAAAACCAATCTGGGGCAATCACCAACAACACTCAGGTACATGCTGGGTACATGCTGGGTACATGTTGCAACATTTCAGTGACATTTCTGCAGACAGACAAATGGCCTATCGGATTAACAGCGGGGGTCCCTGGCAGTCCCATTCAGACCCCTGCTGTGTTAATCCGATGGGCCATTAGTCTCTGCAGAAATGTCACTGAAATGTTGCAGCATGTACCCAGCATGTACCTGGATCTTGTTGGTGATAGCCCCAGATTTTCCAAGGCAAGTTTAAGGCAAGTTTTAGAACACTCGTCGGTGCACCTGTATTTAATAGATCAGCTCAAAGTGCTTATGTTGTTGCTACAGTCAGAAAACCTTATAACATCAAATAGGTATATGTTTATTATGACATCATTTTTATTGTCTTCTTCCTTTCATAGAAACCTTAGTGTATGAAGCATGCACAGCTGTCCCCCAAGACCAGCTCAATGAATGCTTTCCTTAACCAATTAACGCAGTTCTAAATAAAGCTATTGAGCTACCAACCTGCTCCTGCTTTAGTGTCCATTATATGTATTGAGCAGAAGTTAATTAATGTGCACAGTGATGTTTAATCCATCGTAAAGTGTAAAATACAATAGCAGATATTGAACAAAACTATTCACACGGTGGACGCTAAATTCTGCCATACACAATCAAGGAATGCAGTGTTATACACTCTCAATATATAATCTACAGTACATGTGAAGTATTTAATTGGTAGTGGGCTTCACAATAGTACCATCCAAGGAAGTCTCATATTGACCTCAAATGGCAAGCGTTTGGGGCCACACATGGCTTACTATAGAAGTGACTTTTGTAGATGCAATGCTGACTATTATTCTGAGCCTGATATGGTCAATTTATAACAAGAATCAAGCTGACCATTTGTTATGTCAACTCTATCTAATGAGGATACAGACAAGTCAAATGGAAATGAAAGATAGGCTGGGACTGGCACAGTCATCATATTATTTCAATACTGTAGTGCCGACGGTTATTCTAACACAAACCAGCGGCAATCGCCAAAAAGACCCAGGTACCTGCTGGGTACATGCTGGGTACATGCTGGGTAATGTTTAAGGCAAGTTTAAGGCATTTCTGCATTGACTAATGGCCCATCAGATTAACAGCGGGGTCCCTGGCAGTCCCATTCAAACTGAATGAGACTGCCAGGGACCCCTGCTGTGTTAATCCGATGGGTCATTAGTCAATTCAGAAATGCCTTAAACTTGCCTTAAACTTGTCTTAAACTAGCCAGGTTACACCCAGTATGTACCCGGGCTAGTTTAAGGCAAGACTAAGAATACTCATTGTCTCGTCTGTACATCCTGTAAAATCTGCACAACCCGTTATACACACTATATTCAGCCTTGCTTTAATACACAATTGTTTAGATACTCATTCACATGCATTAGTACACCAAGCTACAGTAGTGTGCTGTCAGCAACATAGGCAATTGCATCTCTAACTGGTAGGCCGTATTACTACTTCCTAGAGATGGGCAAACCAGTCAAAATCTGTTCCCTGAAAATCTCCCAGGCTTTCCCATCACAATCCGTTCTGTAGATTAAAATCCGCAGAGGTGACAGGAAGAGAGAAAGGGAAAGGGAAGAGAGAAAGTGTAGAGAAAAGATAGAGAGAAGAAAGGGGGAGAGAAAGGGGTTTATGTTTTTATTGTTGGAGTATGAATAATGTAAATTGTTTTGTATTATGACATGCTATTTGTGAGTGTGATTTCTCTTGTAAAACTATTTCATCCTCCAGATTAATAATTCTCCTCAGTTAGAATGTCATTTTTGGATGTAGACAGGACAAATTTTATCTGAAGTATAATTTACAGGCCACAAATTATATGTGATATGAACTATGTTTGTTTACTCAATCTTAATATGTGTGTGCAAGTAAGAATAGTCTAAGGGATAAACAGAAAAAATAGTATCTCAAATAGTAATAAAATATGATGATATAAATTGTGTTTTGTCCTAAACAATTTATATCATCATATTTTATTACTATTTGAGATAGTTTGCAATATATGTGTGGGATAACATACTGTATACATACAACATATATACTGTATGATGGATATTTGTGTATCTGTTTTATATATGTGTAACCCTTTTTGTGAACCGGCCGACCCACCCAATCTCACATTGGCCCCTCGTGGTCTAACCGGTCCCTTTCCCTGCAACACACCTGCTCCTAAAGGGTTACTGGTACTGAAACACACCTGCGGCTCCAGGAGATCTGAGCCTCCGCTAGCTGGGAGCCTGGGGAAACCCTTACCGTTACCTGGTGCAGCGCCTCCACTTACCCAGGATCCCCCGTTAGGAAAGATAGCCCTGAGTAAGAAATACCATAACACACGTGGATAAAACAATACTAACACTTTACTCGAGAACACATATCACATACCATAACACATTGCATAACATAACATAACCCGATGCTCTATCCGCATCACCTCAGCCCAATGTCTGGTGTTCCCACCCAGTGTCCTGTGATCACCCCACACCCAATGTCTCGTACTCCTACGAAAGGTCATGGGTGACTGCGCAGTCACTATGTGAATAGGCCTGTTGGTGCACTTAATAATGAAGTACCTTCCGAGCACTCCGATGCTCGGGACCGCAACACACTTCTCAAAGGGTCAGACGTCCGTCTGATCCTATTCAGGTACTTCCGCCGTGGACCCCAACGAGGGTCCCACCGCTTCCCGGGAACTCAGCAGTCTCTCGGTAACACCACCGTCGCACGTCGCAACCGCCGCTATCCGCTTTCTTTCTCAACTACTTCTAGAGTGACAGCAACCCTAACCTAGGGCCTGTCCCTGAGGAACCGCAGCCTGGGGTGGCTTGGGGGAAAACTCCTAGGGCCTGTGGAACATAACCTGCCCCCCTTCCCCTAGCTACCCAGTCTCAACTGTAACTGCTAATCCTAACAGCCTAACGCACCTGCAGCCAACACTCAGCTCACACTGTCAGCCTGCAGGGATTCACACACACTTCACACACACTGCACGCACTGCGCCCAGCACATGCAGCGACACACACACAGACAGCTGCAATCACACACAGCCACCTGGATCCCGCAGCAAATCCACTGCTTGCACACTGTGCCTCTTTGACAGTGCCCACAGCCCTCTTCGCTGTGGCACTGCCAAACCTGCACCTTCCACACCCAAGGGTCACCTCCCTAGCTAAGGCGTCCCTCTTCAGTTACCCCCTGCCCTTCCCGGGAATTGGGGCCTGCCTGGGGATCTAGGGAGAACCCTTACCTGATGCAGGAGCCACGAGCTCCCTGCACCCTTCCTACACCTTCCTTCTCTTCTGCCTGACTGACGCATGCAAAGCCCGGGAAATGTATCTATATTCCCGGGCTGAGCTTCCTCCATGGCTAATACTTTGGACTCCGCACTTCTGGCTCCCCGACCCCGGCTTACCTCTGACCTTCCGCATCTCTCCAATCCTGACCATGGCTTATGGACCTCTACGCTCCTACTGGCTCCAACACCTGACCACGGCTAAACAGACACTGACCATTCTACCGGCTCCTACCTCAGACCTCGGCAAGTACCTGACCATTCTACTCTCTCCAATCCTGACCCGGCTGCCTGACCATCCGCACTCCAGACGTGCCCCCGTGGCTGTGGGTGGCATTTATATTCATTCCCTCCTCATTACCGGGGTCCCGCCTTGTTTGTGGTGAGCACAGCGTTACACCCACTACATTTCACCCAGTTGTAATTTGCTACTGTGCTTGCTTATTTTACTTGTTTAATATACAATTTACTTAACTCTGGTGCGCTCTGTGTGCTTTTTTCTCTAGTCTGATCCTCTGGGATTATCTTCGGTGGACTTTCTGGGAGTGGGAAGGCTCTCACATGCAGCAGTTGCAAGGAGTGCAAGTTACTTCTTATCTACCAACATATTTGAAAGTACAAGCATAGATTATCTTTTACTACACAATAGATAGGAATGGGGAAATAGCTAGGTGTCATGGAGGTAGAATGGGGGAAAGTGGGTGTTTTTATAGCAGGGAAACACCAATATTAAATACAGATAATACAAGAAAATGTCTAAAGACTAAATACAATTGGAGTAGAAAGGAAAAGCAGATAAGATAAATAGCACATACTGGAAAAAAATGATTTTAAATTAAATAATTGTTTTGTTGGCTAGTGGTTTAAATTAATTAATTGTTTTGTTGGCTAGGGCTTTTATTTATTTAATTGATTGGTTGGCTAGTTGTTTTATTTATTGAACAGTTTGCTTGTAAAGGTGTTTATTTAATTGTATTGTTATGTTTTGGAATAACATAATTTTAATTATTTTGCTATTTTGGTGATAGATACATTTTAGTGATGTGTATTATTAGGCTATTTAGTTATTTTATTGTTGGAGTGTTTAGGTACTTGTTATTTTTGGACATAATGATTTTTTTAATGTTGACCATTGAGTGCTATAGTGGCTTATCATGCCCATATTAAATTAGTATGATATATCACTGTGCCAATCAATGGGTGGGTATAGTGCTGTTGGGGTGGGTGGTTAGGCCTCCCTGGTGGGTAGCGGGAATGGGGGTTAACCCCTTAATTACTAAAGCGGTTATTAATCGCTAAGGTTATTAATGGGTTAGGGACCATTAGATTGTATTTTTTCATGTACTCTTGATGGCAACAGAGGACATGGACCTACAGTATGCTGATGAGGACACCCTTCATGATGGCAGGGGTAAGTAGAAAGTATCATTTACTTTATTTATGCTGGCTGGCTAATGTTTGATTTTATAATGGGCAAATTAGATATTATCCATATCTGGATAATAGTTATTTTGCCCATTAATATTCTGTATGTGTTGTGGGAGATTGTTGGGGAAGAGGAGGTGGGTAGTAGGGTTGTTGTGTGTATTTATTTTATTGTGGATAGAGGGATTGGGTGAGGGGGAATAGAAGTTTAGGCCTACCAGATGGTAGTGGGAGGGGTTAACCATCTTCATTAATTTTGCAGTATGAACCGCACAGGTAATGAAGGGGTTAACCACACTGCAACACAATCCCGCCCGCAAGGCCTAAACACCCACCAAGGGCCAAAAACTACCTTCACCCACCCCTGCTACCCACAATAAACATAGCACTGGTAGTTAACCCCTTCATCGCCTTAGCGGTTAGCCACTAAGGTAATGAAGTTGCCTGTAAATGCATTTTTATTGCATGGAATTCATGCTGGGTGCCTCCTGTGCTGATATTAATGGGTATCATCTCCAGAGACTCGTAGCATCAATCCGATGCAGGGAAAAAGCATTTTTTTTCTAAGTCCGCCTTCTTAGCAGCTTTTCACCAGCCTCACGCTTTTCCTGGCGTGAGGATTTTATGAGAAACTCGCTATTCTAGAGCAGCAATTAGCCTCGATAAACTAATTAGGCGGGTGAATCCACGTGTCCAGAAGTGACGTCGGAGAGCTACTGTGGATGCAGAAGTGACTGACGGAGGCATGGATGGTAGAGCGGTTCAGCAGTAAGATCGCGACTTACCACACGGCAACACCTTATACTTACCATACCCCTTATTCACTTATACACTGTAAGCGTTCATTTGTGAGCTTCATGTTTGATAACATTTTAAATATGATCTGCACTATGGTTGTGTCTCTCTGCTTTTGAGATCTACTGAACCTACAACATACCATCCAGGGTCATCATAGCCACTGTTTGGACTTTTGCTCGACTATTTCTGCCCCAATTGTGAGTAGGAATTTTGGAGCTCCTTTACTATTTGTTAATTTTCTCTGTTCCAGCAATATTGCAATTTTGCAATTTGTTGCTTCACATTGCTCCCATCATCGCTCCCCTGGGGTTTGGAGAAAATACATAGGTTAAGACTTTTGAAACAGTCTGTTCTGAGGGTTGAGTGAAATTTGTTTGCATCTTTATTTTTTACTTTTTTCACTTATTGATGATGTGGAATTATTATATTTTGCAGATAATGTAGGAAATTCAGCGCTCGTGCTGTAGGTATATCGTTTGCTGGAAACATTAATCCCCTTGCAGCATGTGTGTAGAGCGTCTCCCCAATGAGCTCCTAAAGCAAGGTGACCCCCAAAAGGGGGACACCTTGAGATGAAAAGAAGAAAAATGCACACAATGCGCACCGGAGATTAAAATAATGTAAATTGTTTATTAATAAAAACAAAAAATAACTGAAAATAACTGAGGGGATCCAACCCCACCTCAGTACACATGAGCCATAGATCCGGGTTAAGTTTACAATAAACAAAAACCACATCAATAATAAAATGTATCTAATTAAACTAAATCTATAAACAACATAACAAAAATATATTTAAAAAAAAGACAATGTTCAATAAAACGGGATATATATATATCCAGAATGAGGCTAAAAGTAGTAGCTGAACAACTGCCTGAGGCTGAAAGGGGGAGAGGGAGACTTACACTGAAGCCCAGAGCGGGTTCCGCGGTGAACGTTAAGGGTCCGGAACACGCCAGTGGCAGTGTGCGTCTCCGTGGGTGGCAGCTCACCGCATTCACCGGTAATGCTTAGGTTTGTCAGCAGCACTCTATTTTGCTGTCCTTGCCTGTTCTCCTGCCAATGAACACAAGCAGGTGTTCAGGAGCTTCACAGGCACAGCTTCTCACTTACAGTAGGGAGTTGCACAGAGCTTTCCAAACAGCCTGATTAGGTGTATCTGTAGCTCTGAGTGTGCTGAGAGTGCTTTGCAGTGTAATTTGAAATGAAAAGCTCACACCAGCATTTATATCAAAAAGCTGTATTACTGCATATATTAATACAGTAAATTGTGAATAGTATCAAGAATATATAGACAATGGGTGACCTCTCTGACAACCCAATGCATTTTGTCCTGAACAGGACTTCTTCAGGGATATATATATATATATTAAAACAGTCCACAACACTGGTATATTCAAACGAAGCAAAGAAAAAAAAATCCAATTTATTCCATCAGATGGGCAGCAGGAAACTTAATAGCACCAGTGACATTCCAGGTCACAATGACCCTTTATCAAGCTTGATTATATATATATATATATATATATATATATATATATATATATATATATATATATATATATATATATATATATATATATATATAGCAGAAAGTAGCCGTGTTAGTCCAGTTGCGATAGTGCAGAATAAATGAGTTCTTCAGTATTAGGTGATACCTTTTTTATTGGACTAACAATTTATGTCATAGGACAAGCTTTCGAGAGTTCTCCTCTCTTCTTCAGGTCAAGCAATACTCCTTGAGTATTGCTTGACCTGAAGAAGAGAGGAGAACTCTCGAAAGCTTGTCCTATGACATAAATTGTTAGTCCAATAAAAAAGGTATCACCTAATACTGAAGAACTCATTTATTCTGCACTATATATATATATATATATATATATAGCCCCATTTCCCCGTAGCTAAGGGAAACTACCTGTGCTGCTGTTACCTGCGTTGGGGCTTGTTTGTCTCCTGGATCCAGTAGTGCCCCCAGCTGACACTTCTTTCTGCTGCATTACGTGTTTCCGCCCGACGCTCCTACTACACAGGGAGCATGTGCATTGTGGCGGCTGCGGCCGTGATTTACCATCACTGAACTCACGAGTATTTTCCTCGGCTGTGGACACTTTTTACTGCCGGACTTATGCTAAGTATCTCTTGCACCTTGTTTTGACTTTTGTTGTATATCATCTGTCAATCAGTCAACCTCTGTGTGTGCCAAATCATACTTATTTCATACACTGCATACTATTTCTGCTATGCACACACTGACTCATCACAGGGGTTGTTATTTCAGTAGTTACTGACCGGCCGGTCTGAGTTGTTAGAGGCAAACATTGGTTTGCTTCCACACTCATCACTTTTTGGTGCAGTTATTTTCATCTGTTTAGCATTTAGTACCAGCTTTTCATTACATGTTTCCACATTATAGTTCAGTAATATGTTCTCCTCTTAGACCAATTTAAATTTAGTAACAGCCTATTTCAGCTTGTTATGTTTGTCTTTAAGGAGTTTTAGTACTATCCCACAGCAGCAGGACACCCCCGCTCCCTTTTTTAACTTATGTATGTCTATTTGTGATTAATACATTTTGTTACTTTTGTATGCTAGAGTGCTATCAGGGGTTACTTTTTTTCTGTTTTGGTCTTCATATAGTATATATATATATATATATATATATATATATATATATATATATATATATATATATATATATATATATATTAAAACAGTCCACAACACTGGTATATTCAAACGAAGCAAAGAAAAAAAATTCCAATTTATTCCATCAGATGGGCAGCAGGAAACTTAGTAGCACCAGTGACATTCCAGGTCAGAGACAAAAAAACAAGGCGCACAACGCACATAGTGAAGTACAATAAAAATAAAAGTTTACTTGTAAAAATATATATAATCTGCGTACATCAATTATTGATGTACGCAGATTATATATATTTTTACAAGTAAACTTTTATTTTTATTGTACTTCACTATGTGCGTTGTGCGCCTTGTGTTTTTTTTGTCTCTTCTATAGCTCTAGGGGTGCTGGGACACCCCCAAGAAGGGCTGCAGACGCATCATACGTGACTTAACCACATTCAAGGTTGATTTTTTCTGATTATAATATCACTGTGCACTGCATATTGCCTATTGTGTTTCACTAATTATTAGCTGCGCACCAATCACCTATTTGTTCATCACATTCCAGGTCACAATGACCCTTTATCAAGCTTGATTATATATATATATATATATATATATATATATATATATATATATATATATATATATATATATATATATATATATATATATATATATATATATATATGTAGCCACCTTTCCCCGTAGCTAATGGAAACTACCTGTGCTGCTGCTATCTGCGTGGCTAATAAGAGGCCTGATTCTCCGCCAATGGGTGCCTGGGGTTATCACGTTTGTTGGTACACAGCCTCTCCACCTGAGAGAAATCCTAACGTAGTACGATTACCCCTCATAGGACCCAGTAGTAAGTAAACACACAGAGTATATAACAACGTATTTATTAACATATAAACAGACAACACTATAACAACAAGGCCATGCAAGGCCGTACCCACACAGTACCTCCATACTGCAGGCCCACCACCTTGTCCACACCCCATTGAGGTCCCCCAAAGTTATGAGGGTGCCCTGGGCACCTAACCACCTGGTGTCCACAAGACAGGCCCACCCCAAAGTGTGTGCTACCCCTGTGTGTAGCCATTGGTGCACGTAGGTGAGATAACTTCCTGGTCTTAGGCCAGACCAGGACAAACTGTAGTGTGGATCTGTCGGACCTCAGAGTGATCCCACAACGTGATCTATCCGCTCCTTCCACGAAGGTGCCCACCTCTGAGGGAGCTCCCATTGGAGAGTGTCCCTTTTAAGTGTCTCTTTAGGTGACCTCGTGGTCTGGTCCCAGAAAACAGGCCGCTACTCACAGCGTAGCTGTCTGTCACTGATATAAGTCCTGTCACTACAATGAGCTATTGGGTAGCGTCCCTATCTGGGGCCTTCCCTATAGTACCACAAGCTGATAGGTCCAAGCTAGGCCAATGATCCTAAGGGGGATGCCTGGCCTAATCCGGGAGCCACTTGCACCCGGAAACTACCTTACCCTTTTCTGTCCATACACCGACTGAAGCGTGATACCAAGCGTACCAAATGTATATATTCCGGCTCCCTGCACTTGCCCCTAAGGCTTGTAGTCCCTTGTAGAGCCTTTTTTAAGATGGCCACTACAAGTTCTATCTCCTGCGCATGCGTGCCTATTTCACTGCAAATGTGCAACTTCCCAAAGGCCGCCGCAAGTCCTTGGCTATCTCTGCGCATCTCTGCGCATGCGCATACCGTCACTGTGCATGCATGAGGATCCCAACAATGGCGGCCCCCGCTTGTTGGGTGCGCCGCTGAGCTCTGCCGCTCAGGCACTCCCCCAGACCTCCCGCAGCCTCTACCTGAGAGGCTCCCTGCAGTACCCGGGTCCGGGCGCAGCTCTGGAGGCACCCGTGCACCTCCCCTAGCCGACCCCCGGCCAGGAGATAAGAGGGGACCAGGCTACATATATATCGTGTTTGTTTTTTTAAATAGTGCTAAGTGTGGTCTCACTTTACTGAATTTGTACCAAACAGAAAAGTAAGCCCTGGGAGAACTGAATAAGACATACAACTACATTGGTTCCTGACAGATTTAGTGCTTACTTATTTGGAAATCTTTGGCAGCATCAAGCAGCATAATTACTTTACTTTCTGAGCTGTGATTTATGAACAAGAGAACAAAAGTAGAAATGTATGTCCCAGTTTGTGATACAAGTAATGTATGTTATCTGGTGCCAAGCATGAATACTGTAGCACAGTATGCTTCATTTTAGTTTATTTTAGTACTGAGCTTGTGCAGTTTTATTTTCTAGCCCTCATTCAAATACGACCAACATAAACGTTGTTTGAATATCTTCATATGTTTTAAGACTATCAGTACAACAGAAGACAATGGCCTAGTCATCAAAATATGTAAAAGCAGAGTTAATACCGCAGTATTATTTAAGTAATAATCCCAGAAGAACAGGGCATTACTGGCCAATAATGCCCTGGCCGGAAGAGTTGAAGGCCCGAGGCACAGCCCCCTGTTCTAAGGGGATTATTACTATTATAGGCTAAATGTAACCTTTTTTTTTTACATTTTCATAAAAAAGAGACACTTTTGTAGTCATATTGATTTTTATCAACATGATTGTCTACATTCTTATGTTTTTACTGCAAGTTTATTAAAAGGAAATTGTACATACACACAGCCCCCCTCTATTTACACACACACATACTGCAGCCCCCCCTCTATACACACAAAAACACACTCTGCAGTCCCCCCTACACACTCTGCAGCCCCCCTCCTCTATACCACACAAAACACACTGCAGCCCTCCTCCACTTCTACACTCACAAAGCACACAGCAGCCCCCTCTACACCCACAAACATACACTGCAGCCCCCTGTAAACCCACAAAACTGCAGACACACACTCTGCTGCTCTCCTCCACGCTCTACACCCACACACTGCAGCCCCCTCTACACCCACAAAAGACACTGCAGACACAAACACGAACAAAACAGAGTGCTGCCCAACTCTATATCCACAAAACACACACCAGCAGCCCCTCCCTCTACACCCACTGCAGCCCCCCTGTAAAGTCCAACACTGCAGACACACACACACACAAGCCCCCCTCTGCACCCTCAAAATACACACTGCCGACAAACACAAACCAACAGACTGCTGCCCCCTCTATATCCACAAAAACACACACAAGCAGCGCCCCTCTACACTAACTGCAGCCCCTGTAGCCCCACACACTGCACACACACCAACAAAACACTCTGCACCTCTCCTCCACCCACAAAACACACACACACACACCAATAAAACACTCTGCTGCCCCCTTTACACCAAAAAAAACACAGACACACACCTTTCCCCTCACTCTCCTGTGCGGAGCTCTCTGCAGGCAGGGTGGAGGAGGAGTCAGTGCCTTGCTGCTGCATCCTGTCCAATCACCTCCCCTGTCTGAGTGCTGATTTCACTTTTTGTGAACAAGAGAACTGAAAGCTGATTGGCTGAAAAACGTGGCAGGGTACCAAAAATTCTGTGCCATTACTGATTGGATAATGCCTGGAATTTTAACCAATCAGAGAGCAGGGATTTCAATAATGCCCGGAATTTAACAGCTTTAGCCTATAATAATGCATAAATGAGGATGAAAGTCATGAACATTTGTAAAGTCTCAAAATACTAACGACTGATAATAACACATTTCGTTAAAAATGATATAATTCTTGCAGAATACATACAGTAACACTTCTGCAAGAATGGTGGTAATGTTGAGTGACTTGGTAAAGCATGTGTAACACCCCTACCCCCAAAGGAAATGCATGTGTTATACTAAAACCCCTTCCCTACCCCCAAGGGAAACGCAAGCGTTATGCACTATGGTGCTACCTGTTAGGTGTACAGGAGGCCTAAGCCTCATCGCTTGGGGAGCGTGGGGTGACTGGTGCAGCACCTCCAACATGAGGATCCCTGCGTTGGCGGGATAGGCCCTCACGGAACTGGTATACCTATAGTTTATACCCCAGAAATCACACTAACACAGATCATGCAATAAGTCTTTACAGTGGTCCCACAGTCTAGCAAGAGAAACACATGCAACACAGCAATACAATAAAACACAATAACAATAACTGTCCAGGATTAGTCCTGAGGTAGCTAACCCCAATAGTACCTTGGGTGCTCTGGCAATTATAGCCCAATGTCCCACAAGCAAGCCCTCCCAGTGAATGCGGGGGCAGTGCTACCCTCTCCCCTTGCATTGGTGCACATACCTTCCTGGCTGGATCCAGCCAGGCTACACTTCCTAGTAAAGGCAAAATAGCAGCAGATTCCTATGCTGCGGGGTCTCCAACACAACCCCCTCACACCTCAGGGTCCGGGTGATGGCTGATCCTCAGGCCACAGGGGGAAGGCTCCGTTACACTCCTCTGTGCTCCTCACTATTAGAGCTACCCATACCCAGGGCTAGCCCTGCAAATGTCTCTACAGTGAGGGGGAACAATCTGGGGTCAAGGAGGTAAAGTCTGGCCTAGTCCAGGGAGCCTTACTATATCCCAGGACAGTCCTAGCACCTCGTGCTCTGGCAGCTCTGACTCCACATGTCACAGACACAATGTTTCATTCCCTGCTCAGTGTCAGAATTCAAGGACATATAATTTCTTTTATTCCATCCCTGCCTCTCCAGTCAGCCTGAGGAACTGTGTAAACGCCCCCAGTGGCAGGAGGAATACCCTGCTACACATGTGATATTAATATGCATGGAAAGCTATACCGTATAAGGCTGTACTGAAAATAAACAAGCTGACAATGCTGTTGGAAGCGAGAGAGAACACATTTAAGTCATAATGAGTTGCAGGTTGGCTTTTAGTTTTGTGAGAGTTTTAGAGTTATGAGTTGGTTTTCTGGTGCTACTTGTAGTTTTTGATCATTACATTATTAGTAAATTGTATTTATTGTGTGATAGTGTTGAATAGTGAATGTATTAAATTGTGTGTGATTTTGTGATTGTTGTCAGAGATGGAGGAAGAGAGAATGAGTGAGGTGAGTATATTGAGTGTTGGTGAGTGGTTAGCGAAGAGATTGGAGCGTGTTGGTGAGAATGGTGGTACTGTAAGAGGAGACATAGTGGTGGCGGTGAGAGTAAGTGTTGGTTAGAACAGGAATGGTGAGAGGAGGCATGTGGGAGTGGTGAAAGGAGGAATGGGGGAGGAGATTACAAGGGGAGGGAGACAGGTGAGGAGAGAAGTAGGGCAGGTTAGGAGGACTGGAAGGAAGGAAGGGTAGGGCAGAGGAGAAAAGATGGGAGAGGGAGGAGATACAAGGAAGTCAGGACTCAGCACCAACTCCATATAAAAACACGAGAAGCCAGTGCTGCATCTGAAAATAAACAGAGAATGTGTAATCTAAAATTCTCGGATTATATAAATCTCATGCTGGTTGAGGCAATTGTAGAGGTCCATGACCAAATCAGGGGGCATCTCATGCATAAGACCTATATATATTTCTGAGGCAATGAATATTACAGGGGTGTTTCCCAGCTCTTTGCAGCAGTGCAAAAAGTGCTTTTCTGACATATAGAACAAACTAAAAGGAAAAATGGCCCAAGAGTATAGGCACCCTAGAGGAACAGATGAAAGACTCCCACTCAATCTGTACTACATACTGTAGATTATAAGGAGAAACTGCAACCCGTCGTATGACAACACTATTGAAGGAATACGTGGTTTTACTGACAAGGTTCCTCGTGTTTAGAATGAAGAAAAATCTGGTAAGATAAGCACCCTTCACAAACACCATCAAATGACTTTGCATTATACTGCACCGGTGTCCATCACCTTATTAAATGATACACTTTTTTTTTTATATAATGTTCAAATAATATTACAATTGTTATCTACAACTATTGTTATGTAACAGTTATGGAGGATACAGGCCAGTAGTGGATTTTTGTATAGATAAAGTCATACATCATATGGATTTATACTGTATATCCATTTTATTTTAATTATCCTTAATAACACGAATACAGAGATATCATGTAAATGTTTAAAATATTTAAAATAAATATGCATTAACATTTCTTAAATGTTTAAACTTGCTTATTGTGTATCTTGTATAGTTACTTCTTGACATCAACCTGTCCAGTGTGTACCAATTGCACAAAGATTATCTTCTGGAGATGGAAAATTATCCACAGGGAAACAAATGCAATCATCTGGTGATGAAACCGTGATGCTGATATTGGAGCCTGTCCCTTCACCCGAGACACAACAAAAGTGCATTACATGAAGGCAACGTGGCTATTTGAGAGCAGCTAGAGCTAGGAGCAACAAGCAGACTTGAGCCTATGCTAACATGCAGGTCTGAGCCATGGGCAACAAGCAGGCCTCAAGCATGGGAACATTCACACCAGGTCCCAGCTGATTCTTTGAACTCAGACATTTGATTCCATCTGGCACAAGTGCTGCACCATAGGGTCTGATGCAAAAACGTAGTTTGCTGCATGAGGACATGTGCTTCCTGCGTCAGTGCTTTAAGTCCCACAATTATGTACAACATAAACGACAAAGGACCGGATAAACTAAGCTCTGTTAGCCTATTTAACTGTGTGTTTATTAGCCTATTTTACCTAACATTAACCTAAATTAATGTTAGTTAATCATAATGCTAAAGGAAGAGACCTAATGCTGACCTATAGCCTTATGGTCGGTCGTGCGGCCACAGAGCATGTACTGGTGCACAGTTTCCAAAGAGTTGACCGTCCACGGCGTAGTGCATAGCAGGGGGTAATGGCTCTTCAGGATTAACACAGCGGGGGTCCCTGCTTCTGAATGGGACTCTCGCTGTGTGAATCCTACCGGGTTGCATCAGTCTGTAAGAGATGTGCAGTAAGAGTAGACAGAATCAGTCAGTCTTCCTACACGCCTCTAATGTGTGATCGCCAGTTTTTAATTTAATTTTAATAACATAGTATTGAGCAGGGGGTCTCTGGAGCTAAACCACATTAATTTCAGCCTTTTGACCCCCTGCCTCCCAAGTTAAAGGCCCCAGTATTGGTTGCGGTATCTCCGCTATGATAAAATTCTCCTGTGCCACGGCACACGTGAGACAGGACATTTAAACAATGCAGAGAGAAACCAGCACCCCATACCTGTAACTCGGGAAGCAGGGGTCCCTGGAGCTGAAATCAATGTGGTTAATCTCTGGAGACCCGCAGCTTCAATACTGTGTTATTAAAATTAAATGAAAGCAGCTTCATTACCTTAGTGGCTAGATTAAACCAGAGTACATTGTTTATTGGGGTTAGAGGGGTGGGTGAGGGGTGGGTAAAAGGGGTAGTTGCCCCAAGGTGGTAGGTTAGGCCTACCAGGAAGTTTGCGGGAGGGGTTAACCCTTCATTATTTATTGTATTTATTTATAAAATGTTTTACCAGGAAGTAATACATTGAGAGTTACTTCTTGTTTTCAAGTATGTCCTGGGCATACAGTTAAGATGACAAATACATGGTTACAAATACAGTTACATAAATGAATAGGGTATACATTATATACAATACATTGCATGCACAGTTAGAGAAGATGTATATTATAGGCTTATGTAACAGTTACATACCAGGTTAAAATGTGAGACAGCCTTAGTTTTGAAAGAACTTAAACTGGTGGTGGATGTGAGAGTCTCCGGTAGGTTGTTCCAGTTTTGGGGTGCACGATAAGAGAAGGAGGAGCGGCCGGATACTTTGTTGAGCCTTGGGACCATGAACAGTCTTTTGGAGTCTGATCTCAGATGATAAGTGCTGCATGTGATAGGGGTGAGGAGCTCGTTCAGATAGATGAGTAGCTTGCCGAGAAAGTATTTGAAAGCAAGATAGGAAAGGTGAACTTTGCGCCTAGACTCGAGTGATGACCAATCTAGTTTTTTGAGCATTGCGCAGTGATGTGTGTTGTAATTGCATTGGAGAACAAAACAACAAATTGAATTGTAGAGGGTGTCAAGTTTGATAAGGTGGGTTTGTGGTGCCGAGC
The DNA here is from genome assembly GCF_040206685.1 of Ascaphus truei. Taxonomy (NCBI): domain Eukaryota; kingdom Metazoa; phylum Chordata; class Amphibia; order Anura; family Ascaphidae; genus Ascaphus; species Ascaphus truei. The sequence continues at coordinate 33,537,376 of NC_134485.1, read as the reverse complement.
CATATACTGTACTACTGTATGTCTCCATAGTCTATAATTGGCATTAGCATCTGCTGTGCGATAAACTTTCTGACCAGCAGACTTAGGGAGGATTTGTTCCTGTAAAGTACACCAAGTTTGGCATAGGTTTTGGATGTCAGGGTATCAATGTGCATTCCGAATGTTAAGTGGGGGTCAAACCATATGCTCAGGTATTTAAAACTAGTAACAGGAGTTAGGGTGGTATTAGCGTTGGTTCTGATCTGGAGCTCAGTTACTGAAGCTTTAAAAATTTAGTCTTGGTCCCAAATACTATTGTTACATTCTTTTCAGTGTTTAAAAACAGTTTGTTTTGGGAAATCCAGTTTTCGAGTCTCAAAAAGTCAGACTGAAGTATGTATTGAAGGTCGGAGAGGCTATGGCTGTGTGCAAATAGGATTGTGTCATCTGCATACATGTGTATTGAAGCTTCCTTACAAGCTGTGGGAAGATCATTGATGAACACTGAGAAGAGTAGGGGCCCCAGAACAGAGCCTTGCGGGACGCCACAGGTGATATCCAGGGGGTTGGAGTTAGAGCCTGACACAAGTTGGGATCTACCTGATAGGTAGGACTGAAACCAGTTTAAAGCATGATTCCCTATTCCAGAGCTCTGGAGTTTGTTAAGCAGGGTAGAATGATCAACAGTATCAAAAGACTTTGCAAAATCTAAGTACAGTATATTGCACCAGTGAATTGACCCCGTTCCATTCCACACTGGATTTCATTGCAAACTTTTAGCAGGGTAATTACGGTAGAATGTTTGGGGCGAAAGCCAGATTGGAATTGGCTAGGGAAATTTGTCTTGATATAGTAATCGCTTAATTGGGAGTGGACAAATTTTTCCATGACTTTGGATAGGATTGGGAGAAGGGAGATTGGCCTGTAGTTTGAGACAGTGTTTTTGTCCCTACATTACTTTAGCTATAGTAACCACTATGGTATTGAAAGGGTTAACCCCATCCCACTACCCACCCGAGAGGCCTAGCCACACACTCCTTCACTCACCCCCTCTACCCCCAACAAACATTAAAATACAATACAAACACAAATACTAGCCAAAACACCCATTGATTGCCAGTGTGGTTACCTATTCTCTCAATGGGAGCAAAGATAACCTCAATGGCAATGAATGGACACCCTACTACCACACCCTGTACCCCCAACAACCACTCCCCCCTAACACTTACAGTACGTTATGGGCAAAATCTCTATTATCCAGATCTGGATAATAGCGCATTTGGTCATTAAAAAATAAAACATTACCAAATCATTACCCAGCCAGCATATACAGTAGTAAATAAAAGTTGTACTTAACCCTTGCAGGATGAAGGCCATACTCGTTCTTCTCGTCTTCAGTTGGCACCGACAGTAAAATTTAAAAAAGGAACTACTGGTCTGTAACCCTTAATCATCTTAGCGTTTATTAACCACTTAATCACCTTAGCGGTTATTAACCACTATGGTAATTAAGGGGTTAAACCCCACTCCCACTAAGTTAATCATTGAAATATTCATGTTTTTTGTAAAAATATTATAACATTAGTAAAGACAGCAAGAGATTCAGCTGAAAACTTTTACAATCATTCATGTTTTAAAGTGCATGAGGTTTTATTTTGTTTAAGTGATGCAGGATATGGTTGCCAAACTTAGTAGGATAGGTAAACATTTAGCATGTAAGTACTGTATGTGTGTAACATGTGTATAACCATATTTTATCAGCAGAAAGTAAACAGTTCTTCAGAATAAGGGCAGCAAAATAGGAAATGTACTACCAACAGAGACTGTAATGATAGATACTGTACAGTAGTTCTCTGTAACAAAAGAGTGGACATCTTTTTGGAAGGAAATGTTTATGGGAAATTCCAAATATGTTGAAACATAGGAATAGCACTAATTACGGGATACAATAAACTGTATATATTTTCACTTATATGACATAATTGTCAAATGTTTTTTTGTTTGCATTTTTTAGAATTGATATTATGTAAGTAAATTATAGGATCAGTATCTCAGTAAATTGGTATTTAACAGAGGTTTAACTTGACATGTTTTTGTCAACCTAATCTACAATGTTATTGTGCTTAATTCTCTCTTCACTAATGTTTCTCTCACCCACTGTTTCTCATTTTTCACATGGCTAGTTACCATTTATAGTGGCCTCAATTGTCTCCATCTTTTTCTAGATCTCTTTCCTCTTTTTCTCCTAAATTGTTCTATACAACAGGGCCAGATTCTCTATGCTCCGTTAGCCTTTTTAATGTGACTTTTAGCCAAGTCAATGCACGTTAATCATGACAAAGTATTCACCTAAGCAAATAATATGATGTTAACCAGGTTTTACAACTAATAATTCATTAGAATATATTTATCATATTTAATTTAGTAGATTTCCCAGCTGTGTTCATAGGTATAGTATTTCCCCCGATCCCGATAGAATATGTTAATCTATTTTGAGGTATATAAGTCAATGCACCTTCCCCTTATGCTTTGCCTATAGTGCCGCCGACGGCGACGGTGACATGATGGGTGACGTCACCCGTCGCCACCGGCGAAAGTTATGTTTCACCGGTCAGCGGCATCGCGGGATTCCCGCAATTTGATTTATCAAAGGGCCATCGCGTCTGAAAAATCAAATTTTGCCGGCGGAGGGTTTTCACGTGGCTTGTCGCCGTCGCGTGCACTATAAGCGCCCGCGGCAGTGGAAATGCTTTTGTTTTTGGGCAAATTCGCATCGCCGGCAATATAAGCACGACCTAAATGGTCCTTTTTTCTCTCGGGTAGATTAATCAAGGTCCAATTCAGAGTAAAATAAAAGATACAGCATTAACAGTGTGAAAAAGGGGTGGGGTGGGGTAGTATAACGCTAACAAGTGAATTATATACAAATAATGTGCGGACCCAAATAATCCCAAAAATATTGGTGATGGGCAGCTGCCGAAAAATATGACTGATTACCTTTGTCAGATGATAAACTGTATAGAAACCCAGTGACTTGGAACGGCGCTAAAACAACAGTGCTAGTGGAAAAAATATATATAAAAGTGGATTATAGGGTGTAACTAAAAAGATTCTCAACCTTCACAGGGAATATGTACTGATTCCCTTACAAGTAGTATGGATTCAGGGTAGGAAGGGAGCGATGGTATCAGGAACACCCAAAAAAGAAAAAAGGGGAATAATGGTGCAGCAAGTAAACACAGAATGTGGATCTATGACAGATCTTGGCTCTAATAAAATGCCTACTTACAACAAGTAGGTATTAAAACAGCAAATATTGATGTTGAAACAAGAGGTGGTTCGTGGAGACTTCCACTCGCAGTAACAGGTAGGTATTACAGCAGCATATACTGGTGTTGAAGTGGGAGATGGTTCATGCAGGCTTCCACTCGCAGTCAGAGTCATGCAAAACAGGGAGAGGCCATAGTGTAGATCATAAAAACGCAAGTTTTATATTAAAAACACATAAGACATGTACTCACATTGTGTACATAGAACAAGATCACATAAGATTTTACTTGAGGCAGTAGGTCAGCAAACGAGGTGTTAGAGCTGCAGCCACTTCAATGTCCCTCCACGAGAGTGCCCCCTCGCCGGATCGCGGATGGGAAGCGTCTGACGTCACGTCCGGGCCTTGGACTGACGACTTCTGGCTGGAGCAGACAGAGAAGGGGATGGCAGGATCGCAGTGCAGACTCTGTGCCTTCAAAGATGGAGCAGCTTCCAGACTGTGTTACAGCTGTGCTGCAAGCAAGCAGGCTCTACGCGTTTCGTTGTATGAAACAGCTTCCTCAGGAGCAGATGATAAACTGTGCAAAACCAAAAAGAATATAATTGGCGCCTGATAATAAAGTCTTGGTACGGTATAACTACAGTAGTACCATACAGATGTAATAATATACAACCATTAGGTGTTAGTAGATGACAAATGTCTGGGTCACTCCAAGCGGAATTCAATGCAGGTGAAATCCCAGTTCATGTAATGAGGGAAAATGATGACAAAACATAGCATAATACTGTTTTGTAAATGTAACAGCACAAAGGTAATGCTGGGAGATTGCCTCAGAGGTGATAGGTAATAAACCTGGAAGTAATAGATGAGTGAAAAAAGGGGGAGTACATTTATTATAAAAATACTATTAACAGTGTGCAATACCATGTATCTGAGCTTGATGAATCCCAGCATCTATTTTTATCTCTCTCGTTATTTGAAGATAATATGAAGTTATTACCCATATTCTAATGAGCTGAATTACACCATGATTTTTGCATATAATTACTTTACTGAACAAAAAGTTGACTTTTGGAAAATAACAACCTTTCCTGTTTGATTTGCCCTGATTTAATTCAGTTTAGTAAATCTAGGCCCAAGATGGGTGATAGGATAAGCATCATGGAATGGGCATTAGATGCTGCATCACACAAAAAAGGAGTTGTGGCAGCAGTTAGTTGGGTGGTTTCTTCTCAAACTAGTTTCTCTAGTACTGTACTTCTGATTAACAGTACATCTCTGCCTCAACTAGAATAATTGTTCTTCTTCTTTTCCCTAGTGTTTTTTCCATTTCAGCATGGGAGCCACTCTGCACTATAAAGGTGTAAAATGTTTGTGGCCAATTTCTTGAAGTTTATTTAAATAAGTGTAGCCCTGGGTAGTTTGGGGCTATTATTCTGTCCTCCTCCTGGCAGTGATACCTGGTAAGGGCAGGTGGCCAGGAACAATAATGGGGTTCCCCCACACATGCAGTGCAGTGAGTCAGTGAAAGTAGTGTCATCAGGCCTTGTGTCCAATTAGAGACACAGGGGTGGTGCTTACTGGAGCTTAATGCATTGTACTTCCTGATTTAGTCAGTATGTCTACCATGAGAGGGGCAAGGTTACCAGTACCAAGCTGTCAGGGCTCTGGCAGGCTTGAGGCCCTCCCTCCAGGGAGCGTGGGGTTAACCTATACCTCCTATCCTACCAGGGGATAGGGGAAGAGCAAGAACCACTCTTGGTGCCCTTGGCTGGGAGTGTGTTCAGGGACATCCTGAAGGTGAAGATCCTTCAACTGCTGTGATTGTGGCTGCTGAAGAAGGAACCCAAATAAAGCATCCTGACCTTTTATAAAATACCTCCTGCCTGAGACTGAAGTATATTGGGAGGAGGGGGACGTGTTCTTTTGCAGAGACTTCACCCAATACAGCTGGGGGCTGCACAAGATGTAGGCACTGCACTTGTGAGTATAATTTGGGCAAGACCCCAGAAGACTGTTCTGTATTCCCCTTTACCATCATGCGGGAGACCCAGGTTCCCCTGTTACCAGCAGGTATGCACCACACAAAGCCATGTAACCAGAATAGCATTTCCCATAGGAGACCCTATGTGAGATTGGGTAGGGGAAACAGGGTTACATAAGGAAACTGCAGAGAGGTGTGCAGTACATCGTATACTCCAGTATGTTACCAAAAAAAACAATTGACACTGTAAACACAATCCTCGGTTACATTTATAGTTTACAATAAGGAGGCTGATATTTAAAAGTTTGCAAGGACACTTAAAAGGTTTATCATTTGTTAAACGATAACAATATTCACAAAGCATGTCCCGCAATACAGAAACTTGGGCTTATGATCCAAGAAATCATAAGACACAACAGGAGAAATGTTCCCAATAGATCCCCTCATATATTTATTAGAAAAACCAATATAAGATATAATCTACCCCATGAGATGACTGATCTCATTCAAATTGACAGCAGCCAGGTGCTCAATTTTAGCCTCATGAAAAAAATAGCTCCACCGTCCAGATGCACGCATAGAGAAAAGAATTAACGAGGTAATGACCATGAGAAATTAACAGCATTCATGAATCAATCGATAGAGGCCTTCTATAGAACATGGGAACCATGGATCAAACACTAAAATAATCTGAAAAGAAACATCTGATTGGTGCTGGGCTGAGGATGGGGGAGATGAGGGACCCTCCCCTCCTCCCCTCTCTGGTACCCCCTGTCCCCTTCCCCACGCCTTACCTTCCCCTCCTTCCCATAATTGTCGTGTGCTGTCTTGTCACAATATAATCTATTTTCCTGTATTTTTTATATTTTTTTTATTGTCTGTCCGCCTCCCTGTATGAGTTTAATAAGCAGCAATGATATGGCTCAGTTGCTTGGATCGACCAAGAAGATCACTAAGACCGTACTGAGGTATCGACTGACAAATGGAAATAGGAAATGTTGGACGCAGGTACGTAGAGTTGATCCTATACGACTGTAACTGATGCCTGCTGTAAGGTACTGATCTAATATATGCTATAAAAAACAATAAAATGATTTGGAACAAAAAAAAAAAATTCTTAAAGCTTAGTATTTGTCAATCCATGCGATCTGACACCGAAAGCCCCATTTAAGTCAATGGGACGTTCCGTGTTAGATCGCACAGATCGGCAAACCCGGAGCTTTGAGAACATACCCCTTTGTGATATTCTGTGATGTGTTATCAGTGGGAACAATGAATTCTGCTATAGTACATAATGTATGTATATTTCACATTGTTTAAAGCAATTTATAATTTCCTTTCATATTTCAACAAATCTTAAATTATACTTACATTAGCACTATAGCAAATATTACATAAAGCTCAATATTAATGATTCATTTAATTTCATATAGTGCTTTTCTGCTAATGGGACACAAAGTGCCTCACAATATATAATACAGCACTGCATACAGCACATAGGATTTTTACACAGGGAGATAAAGTGACTTGCCCAAGGTCATAATGAGCTGACACCAGAATTTGAACCAGGTTCCTTTGATTAAAACTTAATATGATTGTTTACAGTCAGAATCTTTATTCAATGAGCCACTCCTCCCTTATTAAAGTAACATTGAAAAAGGGATCCTTTGCACAATCATATATACCATAGGTGTTCTTACATGAACATTC